>NC_053025.1:511555855-511738078 GCF_003073215.2 Triticum urartu | reverse complement strand
AAGCTTGAACCCAAATCGGAGAAATGTGTCTTCATAGGATACCCAAAGGAGACTGTTGGGTACACCTTCTATCACAGATCTGAAGGCAAGATATCCTTTGCTAAGAATGGATCCTTTCTAGAGAAGGAGTTTATCTCGAAAGAAGTGAGTGGGAGGAAAGTAGAACTTGACGAGGTAATTGTACGTGCTCCCTTATTGGAAACTAGTTCATCATAGAAATCGGTTCTAGTGATTCCTACACCAGTAAGTGAGGAAGCTAATGATGACGATCATGAAACTTTTGATCAAGTTACTACCGAACCTCATAGGTCAACTAGAGTAAGATCCGTACCAGAGTGGTACGGTAATCCTGTTCTGGAAGTCATGTTACTTGACCATGACGAACCTACGAACTATGAGGAAGCAATGATGAGCCCAGATTCCGCAAAATGGCTTGAGGCCATGAATTCTGAGATGGGATCCATGTATGAGAACAAAGTGTGGACTTTGGTTGACTTTCCCGATGATCGGCAAGCCATAGAGGATAAATGGATCTTCAAGAAAAAGACAGACACTGACGGTAATATTATTGTCTACAAAGCTTCACTTGTTGCGAAAGGTTTTCGACAAGTTCAAGGAGTTGACTACGATGAGACTTTCTCACCCGTAGTGATGCTTAAGTCCGTCCGAATCATGTTAGCAATTGTCGCATTTTATGATTATGAAATTTGGCAAATGGATGTCAAAACTGCATTCCTTAATGGATATCTTAAAGAAGAGTTGTATATGATGCAACCAGAAGGTTTTGTCGATCCAAAAGGTGCTAACAAAGTGTGTAAGCTCTAGCGATCCATTTATGGACTGGTGCAAGCATCTCGGAGTTGGAATATACGCTTTGATAGTGTGATCAAAGCATATGGTTTTATACAGACTTTTGGAGAAGCCTGTATTTACAAGAAAGTGAGTGAGAGCTCTGTAGCATTTATGATATTATATGTGCATGACATATTGTTAATCGGAAATCATACTGAATTTCTGAATAGCATAAAAGGATACTTGAATAAGAATTTTTTTAATGAAATTCCTCGGTGAAGCTGCTTATATATTGGGCATCAAGATCTATAGGATAGATCAAGACGCTTAATTGGACTTTCACAAAGCACATACCTTGATAAAGTTTTGAAGAAGTTCAAAATGGATCAAGCAAAGAAAGGGTTCTTGCCTGTGTTACAAGGTGTGAAGTTGAGTCAGACTCAATGCCCGACCACTACAGAAGATAGAGAAAAAATGAAGGTCATTCCCTATGCTTCAGCCATAGGTTCTATTGTCACACCCTAGCTAGTTCATGCATTAGAGTGTTGCATCATGTCCACTCTTCCAGAAAATTGAAATGGGGATGACAGAACCCCCAGCACCCCCTGGAAACAACTAGGGTTTACTAAAATTATTTTCAATGAACCTGAAATGCCCTTCTAAAAAGTCCACCCTTTTTGTTTTAGGGTAGAACCTCTGACAAAAATGGGTTCACATTTTTCTAGGACACCTAAGGTCATTGGATTAAATCATTACCTATTTGCATTTGGGCATTTAAATGCTATATAATATTTTGAATGCCCAAATAATTATGGAAATAAGTGTGGCTGTTGGAAATAATCTAAACAGAGCCCCTGATTATTTTCAGGATTTTTGAAGATGCATAAGTATTTTTAATAAAGCCACACAGTTATAGAAAAAAATAGAAAACATAAATTAAAAGAGAGGGAGGGAACTTACCTGGCCGCAGCCCACCAGCCAGCCCACCTGGCGGCCCAGCGCTGTGCTGGCCCATGCCAGCCATCTGCTTCGTCCCTGCCAGGCAGGCACAGAGGTGACGCCGGCGAGTGTGAGCTTGCCACGGCGCCACCTGCTTGCCTCCCGTGCCCCTCGACACCTGGGCAAGCCCCACGTCGCCGCCCGACCCCGTGGACAGCTCATTCGCTCCCCTGCCTCTCTCCCTCGCTCTCCCGCACCATGGCCGACGCTGCCGCGCCCGCGCCACCGTGAAACTCGCGTCCGCCGTCGTCCCCGTGCCGCGCTGCCGTGCCCAACAGCTTCGCTGTCATCATCTGCGTCGAGCAGCCCGAGCCCTGAGCGCTCGCACGCCCTGCTTCATCCTCTTCGAGCTCGACTTCACCGAGCACCGCCGCAGATCCCCTTCGCCGTCACCGCCGTAACAGCTTGTCCCCGGCCGTGTCGTCTGCTCCTACGTGATCGCCTAAGCTCCTGCACCTCTCCATCATCTCTGTTCTCTCTCTCGAGCACCGTAGCGACTGCACGAAGCATTACCGCACGCGCCGCCGCCGAGCTCGTCACCGAAGTGACTCCGGCCACCCTCCGGCCACACCACCGTGTCCATCACACTCACCGCACTCGCAGGAACCCGTAGCACCACTCCATGTGCCTCGCCGTGTCCCGTAGCCTCGGGTTCGACCTCACCCGAGCTCCGGCAGCCGCATAGCTCATCGCCGGCAACGTTTCCGGCCACCCCGAGCTCCACCTCTACCACCAAACGACGCGGTTCGTTCCTAGCTACACGTAGATGGTCTCCGCCGTCCATTTGGTCAATGGAGCACGAAACCTGCACTGCTCCGCCGCGTCTGGCCTCGCCGGCGGCTAAACGCTGGCGAGTTTGACCCTGTTTGACCCTGGTTGACCCCGTGTGGGCCCAGGTTGACTCCCCCTGAGTCTATGACAAGTGGGGCCGCTCTGCTAATTAACTTAGATTAGTACTAACTAAATTTAGTTAGTTTAAATAACTACTGACACGGGGGTCCCACTGGTCAGGTTTGACCTAGACCGGCTCCGTTGACCGCTGACGTCACCATGACGCAATGCTGACACGTTAATTCTATTATTGGAATTATTCCTATACAGGAAATTCTAGAAAATACTGCAAACTTCAAAAATTCATAACTTTTAATCTGTAACTCCAAATGCAAAGATTTATATATGAAATTTGATCAAAAAAATTCAATCTTTTCATCTGTAAAGGTTTCATGCATGATAGAACACTTTAACCTTGCTATTTAGGTGAAACAAGCTAATGCACTTATATGACTTAATAACATAAGCTTCCATTTGAACCTTTGATTCAAGTAGACTCAAACCAACTTGTTTCACAATGCATTAGCCAGGACGAATGTTCCAAGGATGTAATATTTGAGTAAACTTGCTCGTGTGATCCTGTATGATGAAAACTTGTTTCATATGCGCTATGCAACGCTTGTGTGAATTTAAAATATTACCTTCTGTTTGGCCGTTTATCCAATCTGAGAGATGGCTAGTCCTCGGCTTCTGCCCCCATGCCACGAGTGCTGGGGTGTTCGGGATAAACCTGAGCACTCTTGTTCCCATATTTGGGTCCTTCGAGTGAGGTGCTCAGCACAACAAACAAGGCAACCGGACTAATAATGCTTTATCACTCTCACTTAGCCATAGAATTCTATAATTTTAAATTTTGGCGAAGCCCCTGGTATTCGGATGGCCGAATTCGGGGCGCGATACACGCCTGTAAGCCGGACAGGGCCGGCCCCTCGCCCTAAGCGACATAAGTCTTTAGGGACTCGAAAAACCTCGCCGAACAGCGACCAGTCTCTCGCCTTATCACGACAGTCAGTTTTAGCTTTCTCTACTGAGGTGCTAAGCCCGGAAGAACCGGGGCACAATCGCAGTAGTTCTCCTAGCGCCACCTTAGCCGATAGAGCGGAACGTAAGGTACCAAAACATAGGAGCCGGGCAAACCCAACATTTGACAAAAGACATGATTCGGAGCTGATGCATATAATGCTATAAGTTCGGGGTGCCGCACTTGTGAAAGTGTTCAGACTTTTCATACCATATTGTGGGGTGCTTGAGCCCCTGGCGTGTGGACCGTACCAAAGTGTACGGGTGCTAAATGTCATAACTGAACATATGTATTGAAAAAGAAATGAATAGAGAATGCAATAATAAGCTGAAGCTAAGCATTGTTTATTCAAAAAGGTGCATTAAAGCAGAATGATACAGATAGTGCGATAAGCAAAGAGTGGGACTATGTCCCTGCCAAGGGCAAGCTGAGGAATAGTATTAAATCAAATATTTCGCTCGTTATTGTAATCCACCTGGGAATTCCATGGTGTGTTCGGCAATAGTGCTGCCGGACAGGGTTTCTAGAGATTAAGGTCCTGAAAAAAGAGAAAAATAACCAAACGGGAAGCCCCTAGTGTGGTTTAAGCCACGTCTTGGGGCGTGCCGCAGTGTGCCCCCCTCCCCACCTGTGCCCATGGTATTTTTAATGCGTAATTATGTACGTGTGGCACGAGCTTCGCTGTTTGGCTGGGACTGGGGTGGGGGCCGTGTTGCTACACGATCTCAGATCGCGCCAGGCGGTCTATTTGCCGATTGCTCCGAGCGCGCTTGAAGGTGTCCGGGTTTTGAAACGCCGAACTGGTGGATTGCCTTGAGAGGCTGTTTTGCGCTTCTGCTGCGAGGGCCGTAGTGTGCTCCTCTGTTCGGAGAGAGCGCTCTATGTTTCCATTGACTGTAATAACCCCGCGAGGTCCTGGCATCTTGAGCTTGAGGTATGCATAATGCGGTACTGCATTGAATCTTGCAAATGCGGTTCGCCCGACCAGTGCATGATAACCACTGCGGAACGGGACTATATCGAAGATTAACTCTTCGCTTCAAAAGTTATCCGGGGATCCGAAGACCACTTCTAGTGTAATTGAGCCTGTGCAATGGGCCTCTACGCCTGGAATGACGCCCTTGAAGGTCGTTTTTGTGGGTTTGATCCTTGAGGGGTCTATACCCATTTTGCGCACTGTGTCCTAATAAAGCAGGTTCAGGCTACTGCCGCCATCCATAAGGACTCGAGTGAGGTGAAATCTGTCAATGATTGGGTTCAGAACCAGTGCGGTGAATCCGCCATGACGGATACTAGTGGGATGGTCCCTGCGATCGAAAGTGATCGGATAGGAGGACCACGGGTTGAACTTTGGGGCGACTGGCTCCAACGCATATACGTCCCTGAGCGCACGCTTTCGCCCCCTCTTGGGGATGTGGGTTGCGTATATCATGTTCATCGTCCGCACTTGTGGGGGAAACCTCTTCTGTCCTCCGGTGTGTGGCTGCCGGGGCTCCTCCTCGTCATCGCTATGTGCCCCCTTGTCCTTGTTTTGGGCAATTAACTTGCCGGCCTTCTTGAACACCCAACAGTCCCTGTTGGTGTGATTGGCTGGTTTTTCGGAGGTGCCATGTATCTGGCATGAGCGATCGAGTATACGGTCCAAACTGGACGGGCCCGGAGTGTTCCTCTTAAATGGCTTTTTCCGCTGACCGGGCTTAGAGCCTCTGAATCCGGCATTAATTGCCGTATCTTCAGCGTTGTCGCTGTTAATGCCGCGCTTGTGCTTGTTGCGACGCGACCTACCATTGCTGTCCTTGGTATCTGAATTACCAGGGCTCTTGGTCATGTTATTGCTACGAGCCAGCCAGCTGTCTTCTCCCGCGCAAAAGCGGGTCATGAGTGTCGTGAGGGCTGCCATAGATTTCGGCTTTTCCTGTCCAAGGTGTCAGGCAAGCCACTCGTCACGGATGTTATGCTTGAAGGCTGCTAGGGCCTCTGCGTCCGGACAGTCGACGATTTGATTTTTATTGGTTAGGAACCGTGTCCAGAATTGTCTGGCAGATTCTTCTGGCTACTGAATTATGTGGCTCAGGTCATCGGCGTCTGGTGGCCGCACATAAGTGCCCTGAAAGTTGTCGAGGAATGCGGCTTCCAGATCTTCCCAACAGCTGATGTACTCGGCTGGCAAGCTGTTAAGCCAATGCCGCGCTGGTCCCTTGAGCTTTAGTGGGAGGTATTTGATGGCGTGTAAGTCGTCACTGCGGGCCATGTGGATGTGGAGGAGGAAATCCTCGATCCATACTGCGGGATCTGTTGTGCCGTCGTATGATTCAATATTTACAGGTTTGAAACCTTCTGGGATTTGATGATCCATTACTTTGTCTGTGAAGCATAAGGGGTGTGCGGCGCCTCTGTATTGGGCTATATCGCGACGCAGCTCGAATGGGTCTTGCCCGCTGTGTTCGGCCCGGCTGAATTTGCTTTTACTGTACCCGGTGTGACATTTATCGTCTCACAGAGTGGTGCACCCTCATGATCCGTAGATCGATCTTGCATGCTTTGATTTGTCCTCTAATATGTCTCGTAGGTCTGGCGTATCTCCCCATGCCTTTTTATTTGAATGGCGTCGGGGTGGAGGCTGAGTTTTTGGCTGGAATGCCTCTCTATCGCGGCCATGAGGTGGCCGATCAGCCATATCATACGCTTCTTCCTCCAGTCGAGGTAGCGGCGCCGCTGACGTCGGTGCTTGGGTTGCTTCTTGGAGGGGTCATCCTCCGTTATCTCGTCGCTATTGCCTTCTTTAGGTGTATCCACCATGTATATATCGTATGATGAGGTGGTTGTCCAATGCCCTATGGGCGGTGGTTCCTCTTCGCATCCCGTATCGTCGTCCATACCGTCGATGTCTTCGGAGTCGAAGTCGAGCATGTCGGTTAAGTCATCAACAGTGGCTACTAAGTGGGTGGTGGGTGGGCCTCGAATTTCTTCGTCGTCCGCATCCTAGTCCTGCCGGACATAGTTCGGCTAGGATCCTCCTGACAAGGAGAGAGACCTTAATGAGTTCAGTATGTCGCCAAAGGGCGAGTGCTGAAAAATATCCGCGGAGGTAAACTCCATGATCGGCGCCCAATCGGATTCGATAGGAACGGGCGCATGCGGTTCGGAGCCCATGGCCGGAGAAGGATCCGGCAGTTTAACAACACGGCTCTCGTGCAAGGTAAGGTTGATGTTTGGCTCGATCGCCGCTGAGGGTAAGGCCTCCGCGGTGGGGTCCATCCAGCCGTCCGCGGTAGGCGCACCTGGCTCCGAATTGAGGGTCGGAGCGGCTGCCTGTGCGATCTCTTGAACACTATCCGATGGTAGCGCTAAACCGCACTCATCGTGACCGTGTGACGCACAAGGCAGAGGCTCGAATCCGTCAAAGATCAAGTCTCCGCGGATATCGTCCGTGTAGTTTAAGCTTCCAAACCGGACCTGGTGGCCAGGGGCGTAAGTTTCAATCTGCTCCAGATGGCCAAGCGAATTGGCCCGCAGTACAAAGCCGCCGAATACGAAGATCTGTCCGGGGAGAAAAGTCTCACCATGGACTACATCACCATCGATGATAGTAGGAGCCATCAAGCCTAACGGTGACGACACAGAGGAACTCTCAATGAAAGCACCAATGTCGGTGTCAAAACTGGCGGATCTCGGGTAGGGGGTCCCGAACTGTGCGTCTAGGCCGGATGGTAACAGGAGGCAGGGGACACAATGTTTTACCCAGGTTCGGGCCCTCTTGATGGAGGTAAAACCCTACGTCCTGCTTGATTAATATTGATGATATGGGTAGTACAAGAGTAGATCTACCACGAGATCAGAGAGGCTAAACCCTAGAAGCTAGCCTATGGTATGATTGTATGTTGTAGTTGTTGTGTCCGACGGACTAAAACTCTCCGGTTTATATAGACACCGGAGAGGGTTAGGGTTACACAAGGTCGGTTACAAAGGAGGAGATATCCATATCCGTATTGCCTAGCTTGCCTTCCACACCAAGTAGAGTCCCATCCGCACACGAGATAAAGTCTTCAATCTTGCATCTTCATAGTCCAACAGTCCAACTAAAGGATATAATCCGGCTATCCGGAGACCCCCTAATCCAGGACTCCCTCGGGGGGTAAATAGGAGTGGTCAGCGGCGTCCGAATCCGCCTCAGAACAGATATCTTCCTCTGCATTACAATCTGGAGAGGGGTGGGGAGGGTTTGCCATTGAATCCACCATGGAGCGATGTCTGCATGACATTGTATTGCCGCGCAAAACTCTTCTCTTTTTCTCTACATGTTCAGCATGACTGTGTACAATATCTGACATGCATACGAAAAAAATATAGTGAGATTATGTAAGGAGAGCATGCAGAAATTTAGAGTGATGGTAACAACCAGTGAATCGATGTTTTTCCGTTGAACCAAAATAGCCCTAATGGATCGATGTGAATGTATAGTAATAAGTGATGCAACAAGTGTACAACCTCTTTGCCGTAGCCGTGTCGACCTCAGCATCATTGGGTTGGTCGCTGAAGCAGTTGAGGCAGAGGTGGCTGTCGGAGGTGTGGAGGAAGATCTGAGGAATCTGTAGACGGCATCCAGGGCACTGTTCTATTGTGATGGATTGTTCTGTCGTTGGAGCAGCTCCGGTGAGCCGTAAGACGTCAAGGCTGAAGCAGCACAAGACAGACATCGTCAATCTCAAGTGGGATTCTAATAGCATCTCCAATAGATGATGTAAAATGGATGTAAAATTAACATCACCAAAAACCACCTGACTACAACAGATGAGGTAAAAATTGTTGACTCTGAACTTAACTGTCGAAACTGAAATTTACTGTGGAATTTGAATGCTACTGTCGAAACTGAACGCAATGGTAGCAGAGAGGCACTTGACATGTAGTTTAGGGAGGGCCTGCAGTTCATCTTCAACCTGCACCGCCTAAGCCGCCAGCCACCACCGGCCGAACCGCCGACCCCAACGCTACCTCACTGCCCCGAAACAACTCGCCACCGCCGCCCCGGCCCGCCCTCTAGGCCCCCCGCCCCCACCCTGAACCCTAACATAGATAGTGGGGTACCTCTTCGGTGAGCCCCCGTCCCCGCTGCGGGTGGTTCTTCCTTAACTCCGGCGAGCCCCCCAACCCCTGAAAATCGACTGACCCAAAAGTCGATTCAGTCGACTGAAGTGTGGCTTAATCGGAGCAGAGCAGCAGCACGAGCGAGGGGGAGAGCAGCAGCAGCAGCTGGGCGAGCGAGCGATCGAGCGAGAGCCGGAGCAGCAGCAGCAGATCCGGCTGGTATGGACGCCGCCGTCGAAGGGGCCTCGCACTGGGGGAGAGCCGTCGTGGAGATGTCACCCGCGGCGCCGGCATCAAGGTAGCCGCTCCATGGGGGTACGGGATGGAGCACCATCGGTGCTGGGAGGTCGAGTTAAGGAGAAGGTGAGATGCGATGAGTGTACAACCTCTTTGGTGGCGCCGAGTAGGCCTCGGCTTCGTCCGATGAGTCGGTGAGGATGATGCGGTTCCGGTGGAGCAGGATAAGGCGACGCTGTGGGGATGGAGCAGCCGCGATAGACGAGGCGATCGTCGGAGCAACTCCTTGGAGGTGGAGGACGGGGCGGATGAACCGGCGGGACGGCGAGATGGACGACGGATCCTCATCCGGGGAGGTGGACGAGGGACGTCGAGCTGTTGTGGTGGACGACGTCGTCGGGGAAGAGGCTCCGGCTGGGCAGCGGTGACGTGGCGGACGGAGGAGGGTGGGGTTTCGCGGCTGGAGCGGAGAGGTTATGGCGGCCTGGGATTTCGAATGGCAAAAAGGGGGTGATGGGAGGGGGTGAAGCATGACTTAGGAACGCGCTTGTCCAAAATGTAGGTTGTGTTACAAAAGTACCCCCCACCAATTTGAACTAGCGGCGCTTTCGGCTCAGGGTTAGAAGGGGGATTTCGCGTGTCGGGATTTGGCAGCTGGAGGGAGTTTTCGCGCGTGTTGTAATTTCAGGATAGCAAGGCGCGGGTTGTGAAGGTGCCAGTTTTGGGAGCACGATATCTGAATTTTCGGGATATAACAAGATGCGGGTTGAATTTGAGGGACAAGCCTAACGTGTCGTAATATTGTACTTGTACATACCAAATCAATTCGCACTTCCCTCAACCAAAAAGAAAACAAAAAAATAAAACTATTCACACCACACAAAGAGAGAGTCTTGCCCCGTTTTACTATACAAATGCTATTCAAAGCTACTCCCTCCTTCCATCTATATAGGGCCTAATGCGTTTTTCGATGCTAACTTTGACCAAATATTAGAGCAATGATATATGACATGCAACTTACAAAAAGCACACCGTTAAATTCGTCTGTGGAAGGTTCTTTCAATGATATAACTTTCACATTGTGCATGTCATGTACTATTAATCTTGTCAATAGTCAAAGGCGGTCTTAAAAATCTCATTACGCCCTATGTAGATGGAAGGAGGGAGTATGAATCCATGTTATATCCGATTAAATTTTTTCGCTTGCTGTATAATGCATGTAACCTACTCATACCAACATTTTAGTGCACTCCAAATGTCTATACTACTGCTGCAATTCAAACTAAATTTGAATTTGTTTCTCTATTTCAATAAGAATCTACAATCATGATTTTTGCCAACTTCAACCATCAAAGTTTCCTTGCTATCCGCCAAATATAAATCAGACGGCCTGTAATGCAGGATGGCAGGCACACCATCATCAACAACTCCGTTTTTTATAAGAGTAGAGATAAAATATATTAAATGTAGTATACCATGTTCATAACCACACCATGTTTATCACCGTTATATATATTCACACATCCGTCGGTTTTAAACACTATGATAAATTCTTCAAATATCTGAATTTGCTTTTTATAATGAAGTATATATGATCTCTATTCGTATTTTACACCCACACAACCCTCTTATCTTTGTAGCTAGCGCTAACTTTCTCTTGTGCATGCACACGCCCGCATCCCTCTCACCCTCCCTCAGCATTCTCTAGCTCCATCACGCAAATTCGTGTTTTCACTTTAGGTCGTTCACCCATGGTGTGTTTAGGCCCCCCAGCTCCTTCTTTACGGCACACATCGATCGATATGCCTCTCTAGCCAGGTGTGCCTAGCACGAACACAAGCTTCCCCTCTTCTCTTGTCACCGTCCATGCCTCACTCCCACCACTCTTTTCATCGTTCTCGTACTCGCACACTCCTCCCCCTCGATATAGTATGCCTCTCGTACCACCTCCTACATGCATCCCTCTCTCTCTATCCTTCTCCTCGTGCCTCATTTGATTCTAACACACACATGCATGTATACCGATCGATCTCCCAACATATACCTAGATCGACTTTAACTACCCCCCCCATTGATCGACGTACCTCACAAGTTATGTCTCTCCTTTCTCTTACAAAGGGCGATTGATCTTCCTATGTAGTTACGTCTGCTTACCACAACCACATCGTCCCCCCTCATCATTCGTGCATGCCTCCTGACCCGTCTCTCACACGCACGTGCACAGACAACAAGCAGCCATCTCCTCTCTTATTGATATTGCGGGCGTGCCCTCCGTTTACCTAGCAAGCCTATCCCACCATTTGTTAGAAGCAACTCCACTACCACCCCCTCCAACACTCTAGCTCTGTCTCTCTCCCAACCTTATTCATCTCCTGGACATATGCATGGATGCCGATCGATCTCCCTTAATACATGAGGCAGATCAATCTCCTTAATACATGAGGTAGGCCTCTCTCCTCCTCCACACATATACCAGCCATTGTACCTCTATAGTTAATTGGGCCTCCCTCTTCCCCCACCACACACCGATAGTCGAGCGCTGCAGGTAGGTATCCATGCCACAGAGACAAACTGCACATGTCCCATCTCACATTCCAGTAGGCCAGCCACTCTATATCTTTAACGTGGGCACACACAAATTCGATGGCACTCTTTATCGATCGCGCGCGCGCACACACACACATCATCCCTCTCTTCGATTCTATAGACACCTCACGCCGATGATACCTCCACTCTCTTCTCGTGGATCGCCCCCTCTATATATATGTTATATCCATGACTCTATTTCACACACATTGCATATGTTAAATTTTTTGATTAACCCCCCCCCTAAAAAAACTCTCAAGAACCCACACACTATATCTCTCTAGGTTTGTATCTCTCTCACACAACCCCACGTAGGTGGTGTATGTATACAAGAAGAGAATAGGTGCACTGTGCACGTACTCATGCTTCGTGCCCAGCCACACCCGCGTGGGTACACGGTGGAGTTCATTTCATTACGAAATGGCAGCCCATGTGCTAATTTGAACGCCTTTAGCGCTTGTTTACCTAGGGAGGTCGTGTACCACGCGTGCATGAAACAAAGTTCGACTTGACGCATTGCCGCGTTATTTTTAAATAAATTTATAGCGCTCAATGGCACGTACACAGAATATAAAACGATTTTTATGGAGGAAAAGGTAGTCCGCTCTTCAGAGTATCTCACACAAGGCTCTGGTGGCCTCTCTCTCTCTCTCACCGTTGGTCACTGATCCGGCCGCATCCCGTCCGCTGGGGGAAAGGGAGTGCGGTGGCCTCTCTCTCTCACCGTTGGTCACTGATCCGGCCGCATCCCGTCCGCCGGGGGAAAGGGAGTGCGGTGGCCTCTCTCTCTCTCTCACTGTTGGTTACTGATTCGGCCGCATCCCGTCCACCGGGGGAAAGGAAGGAAGTGCATCGTTTCTCCGTTCAAAGGCGCCGAGGCAACACGTCCCGATCTGTGGTACACGTCGTTCTCTCTGACCAAGCTCCGGCGCGGCAGGGCCTACGCCACCTGCTCGCAGATTCCGCCCGCTGCCGCTCACCTAGTTACATCCCGACGACCTCCAGGTATCCCCTCCGGCCTTGCTCCACTGCCCGTTTTCCCACGTCGCTGCATGTGGATCTTCCATAGTTCTTTGCCCAAAACGTAGCTCGTCCGGCGTACTTTCCATATTGCAGTCTCGTCCTCACACCGTTTTAGACAAACACAACCGTGTTGTTATCTTCCCTTAGGACAAGGAATATGCTTATTTTTTGTCGTCGCATGTGTCATCAACTGTTATTGGCCAGTAATTGTTTCCTTTCTACCTCTTTTTTGCAAACAGGGCTATCCATTTCACCTCGTTGCTATTGCGACCTTTTGGTGAACTGCACAAATCACTTTTTCCTTAAGAGTGTTTTGTGTAGTTGTACTAAAATGTCACACGGGCAACGTCTCTACATTTCAGTGAGACTGCACAAAGGGAGATTGGTTTTGCTCTATCCTCCTCATCCAACTCCGAGCCTAATCTTCTCCAACTAGTTAGTCTTAAGAGAGACCGCAAAGGTGAACGGCTTCTATTTGTGTGTTTATTGTTTCATCAGCAGTCCTCTATTATCGTAATCACACTTGATATCTTTGGAACAGGGACGCTCAACTCTAATTTAGTGGAACTGCACAAAATGATCGGAATGTTGCATGCTCCAAATAGCTACTTTTTTCCCAACATGCCTTGTTGATTTAGACAGAGCTGGGGGGACGTTGCTGCCAATGAAAGCATGGATCAATTTTAATTTAACACCTTCTCACAACTTTGTCTTCAGTTGTGATGTAATTATTAGCTCTGATCTGCTAATAATTGACATGCATTATCAAGGAAGTTAGTTTTTTTATTGTTTCCGAAAGAGCATCGATGGTAAGACACGCAAAACAAAAGTTGAAAGCTCACACCATTGTACAATTTCATGTCGCTGGAAAATTATTTGTATAGTACGTCTATTATGTAAACAAATGATGGAAGCTTGATAGCATTGCCAGAAGATTCTTCATCATCCGGGTCCATGTGCCATGCACGAAATTATACTCCTTCATTCCTAAATATTTGTCTTTTTACAAATTTCAAAGGGCATATTTTAGAGTGTAGATTCACTCATTTTGCTTCGTATGTGTACTCCCTCCGTTCCTAAATATTCTATTCGTCTTAACAGATATTTCAACATATTTTAGAAAGACAAATACTCCGGAGTATATTTAAGAATCGAGGGGGTAGTGCACAACCGCATGGGAGACTCAGCCCGGTCGTTGCGCCGCATTAATAGTGAGTAATGAGCAGTCAAATCATAAGCCCCACCTTTCCCACTGTAAGTTGCTATGAAGAAGCAACCATCAATACGCTCTTCTTTGAATCCGCTCATACTACTCCATCCGTCACTGTTTATACAACGCGCTTTAGAAAAAAGAAAAAAAATTGTGGGACCAAGGCGACTAGCGATCGGCCTGAAAAATAGCATTGGTAGTTATAGCATGGCGTCTATTACTAGAGGGAATAATGCGTATACACATGCATGCAGTGCTTCCACCCCGGGTACACACATGCATGCACTTCGTATTAGTACAGTACATGGAGAGAAAATTGTGGACTTGATTGTGGTTACCACGCCCTAATTAATTGAGCATTAAACCAAACGTGTCTAAAGTCTCTTGGTGGTGGAAATGCATTGAGAGAAATGCATCATAATGAAGTGCGCCCTGTAAACTCTGACGGAGGGTGGAGTAGTATGAAGGTGCAAAACCAAGTACGTGTACTAGTACTGTGCTTGGCTCTTCGCCCCTTCGTGAAGTCGAACAATGATGGTACTCCGCATGTTGGGTACTACAGTGTATGCCTCTGACAATATGACACCGAATGGACTGATGCATGTCCACCGAGGGTAGGTTGCATTAGTCAAAAGGCGTAAGCGAGCTTCACCTTGTCCTGCAAGCTTCTCCTCGTTCTGCGAGTTGACGGGACACACCAAAAAGTAGTGCTAGTCCATACTCCCTCCTTTCCGGTTAATATGGCTTAATTTTTTTGCGGGTAAATGAGAGAGCTTTATTCATATATAAGCATTCTTAGGACGATCAGCCAAGACACTGGTCACTAGGAAGCCAAAAAAAGAAGTAGGAAGCGAGGTGTTTCATCAAGCCAACTCTCGGCCACATTCAAAGTGCAGCAAGCACGGTTCGCACGAAGATGCGCCACAAGGTTTGCTGACCTATTTACATGCTGAATAACAAAAAAGAGGAAATATTACTGAGCGCTACTATTTGTAACAGGATATGAGCCAGAATTAAGCGAGAATTGTGGTGAGTGTTCCATGCAATCAACTTCCATTATCACATGCGAGAACCCTCGAAGAGAACCAAATGTGTTGAAGATTGCTTTATCACATTTTAAAACTATAATAAGAGTGCAGACGCTCCTCCATCCGGTTCCTAGTAGTATAGTGTAGTATGCTTCTGGCAATCTGACACCGAATTAACTGTTGCACGTCCACCGCCTGAGAGAGGGAGAGCTTGCATTAGTCAAAAGTTTCTCCTTGTCCCGCGAGCCACCGCGCGCAAGCTTCTCCTGTCCTGCAACCTTCTCCTCGTTCGGCAAGTTGACGGGACATAGCAAAGTAATGCTAGTCCGTGCTGCCTCCATTCTGGTTAACATGGCTTAATTTCAAACGAGATAAATACACTGTCTGTCACTGTATATTTGTAAAAATACGGCCAGTGGACTTCATAATACGCTCATTGTGCTCAATATATATATTTTCCGGTGTTCATACGGTCACTAGCTCACCCTGACTGAGTATGTGTGTGCATGCACGTGTAGGTTGAGCACTTGAGCGTCACCGTGTGTGTTCCGTCGTGTGCTCGGACATGCATGCATTAGGGCGTCGCGCATGTTTTTGCGTCCATGTGTACGTGTGACTATTGCATACACGTAGGGGGAGTACGTGTAGGGGCCACTAAGGAGCAGTCAAATCACACGGTAAGTTAGTCGGAAGAAGCAACCATCATTTCACTCTTGAATGACACGTACGCAATATAAAATGGTTGATATGGAGAGAAAAAGAAAACCACTATATATACACTAGCAGGAGCCTAAGCTACAAGCCTGCTTGCTAAGGTTGCTCTCTTCACAAGCATAGAACGACGGGCCTGATCCCGCAGCTGGGGGAAGGGAACAATGTTCTGCGTAGACGCGGTCGACATCGGCAAGGGAGAAAACCCACAGTCGGTGCGTCCCAATCGGGGGTCACCGTGGTATGGGCCGATGCCGCGTCCCAACCGCCCTTCTAACTACAGCCCGACGTCCCAGGTAGTCCATCTTCCTTTTGGAGCCGGCTTGCTCCACTGCCGTAGCTCCATCTACATGTCGATCTTTCTCTACCTCTACCGGCTTCTACTTGTGATGAGTTTATGTCTCATGAACTAGTGCCAGTACTATTATTCTAATCACACTTCTTCCATATCTTTGCCATTAGGGATGCTCAGGTCGATTTTAGTGGAATTGCACAAAAGCATCGTATGATCCGAGGGTGCCAGCCATCTTTCCCTTGACAGGTTCTACCTAGCCAGGAAATTAAATCATGTTTAGGGTTTAGGGTTTAAGTCGTAGTGACCCCATCAGTAGTTTTTCTTTCGTACATGCTCTCACAACTTTTTTCTTTAGTTTTGAAGTAAATATTGGCTATGATCTATGAATCATTGAGATGCATCAGCATGCGTGTTAGTTTTCCTTTGTATTTGATGGAATGTTGTATCGGGGCAACCTTGGAATAGGAATGAAAATGGAGTGGAAAAGTTTCCGTTTTTCCGGAGAAAAAATGGAAACGGAGAGAAACCAACATTTCGTTTCATTGGATCGCGCCATCGAGCAAAACCAACGTTTAAATCACGTCTGTCGTGTTCGTGTCTCACACGGTCGCTCGGCATGCCACTCACCGCAAACCGAGTAGTATACCATAACTTTCCCGCCTGCTTGTCGATGGATCGCGCCATGGAGTACTAGCACTACTGGAAGAGATTGACGAGTTGGGGGAGGACAGCTAGCTGTAGCACGGACTCCCAAGAACTTTTTACATGCATGTTGTAGCCGGCTATTGTGACCTTTGAACGCGGAGCAGCCACGTGCACCCGGAAGCGGCACGGGCGACGCTCTCTCGGCCAGCGCGCCGCTTCAATGCCGGCGCTAGTGAGAGGTCGCGTCCGCTCTGGCCGGGCATGAATGCGGCACTGACCGTTTCGGGTGGGAAGGACGCGCGGGTGATGAAGAGGGTTCGGGTTGGTCAGGACCGGCCGTGGCAGCGGTCCGGACGTGCGCAAACAAGATATGGTGTACGTTAATATTGCTGCGTATATAATTAACAACGTAAATAATGTGCCAATTGGACAAATATGATTGGAGATGGAGATGGAAATGGAATTTTACGTAAACATGGATATGCATGTCTATGTCTATGTGTGTGTGCGCGACGACTCTCGCGACCTGGAAGCGGGGGCGTGTTTTTGATCGAGTTTTCTTTCTTGGTACATTAGAAAATCAGTTTGTCTAATTCACATCTAGATGTTATTTAAGGATATCACATCTAAGCTCCCACAAGTATATAATGTAGCAACAAGAAACAAAAAAAACTAGGAAAAGACCACAAACAGAGTGGACATCAACTTATATGTGACATAACTATGTCACATCTAGATGTGTCCTAGACAGACCCTTAAAAAATTGTCCGCTAGTTTTTGTTTCTTTTTTCCGGGAACGCGTGTATTCTATTTAAAACCACTGCTATGGAGAGATTTTTTTACTCCATTATAGCCTCTTGTTTGATAGAGTTTCTCGCGTCTCGCTCTCTCACCCTCTCCATATCAAAACAAGATGACAGTGTCCACTCTATCTCTCTCCTCACCGGTGGTCACAGATCCGGCCGAATCCCGTCCGCTGCGGGAGGTGAGGAGGTGCAGCATTGACGTTGTCGCCGTCGGCGACGGAGGAAGCCGATGTGCACCGTCCTCTCGGAGCCGGCGCTGGCGCGGACGAAGATCCTCCGCGCCCTTGTCCACTGCCGTCGTGTGGGCAGATCCTGCCCGCCCGCCTAAACGACATCTCGCCCACCTGAGGTATAACTTCTTGTACTTGTCCAGCTCCCCAGGTCGCTGCGTGCGGGTTTTCTTCTATGCGACTACTCCCCAGCTCCCCATGCATAGTAGCTATGGTTCGTCGGCTGGTCTAACATCACCTACTACTATTATAGAGGAAATGCCACTCAAAAGGTTGTCCTGATTTATGCCTCAGTGGAGGTATACATGTTGTTTCGACAAAAAGTACATGGTGGTTGTGCGGTCATTGTCCATATGGTGGTAGTACTATCACTGGGTAAATGAAGAAATGTTTTTTTCTCGGGTATCCTGGTTTAGTTCTCATCAAGATAGTATGATGCTTCTGTTTGTTGGTGTACTTTTCATTAATTCTTATTGACAATTGAGATGTCGTTGTTAACCCTTTTTTATATTTTTGGAAACAGCGATGCGTGTCTCCATACCCGGGCATGTCTTCCTCAATTTTAATGGAACTGCACAAAATTGGATGGCCATTGTTGTTCTGCCTCACTGTCCTCTGCCACGTGGTTCTTCCTTCCTCGAGCTTGATTACTGAGAAGAAACAGACCACAGTGAGGATTTTCCGAACTTCTTAGGTGCCTCACCCTAACTTGATGCCAAATGGATGATGCATCACCACGATGACCTATCGATGCTCATGGTTGCGCCTCATGGTTGCGTCGGCAGGTGAAGCTGATCGATTTTCGACGAAAAACAAGCTGTCTTCCATCAGTGCTCTTTGCTTGTTACACACAAAGATGATATCCTTCGTCAGTTCACCTTGGTTGCGTTGGAGACGCAGTCGTCTTTCACGTTGGTGCAATTTTATCACACAATTGGCTATGAACCAAATGTTTCCTCGAAGAAGGATCGACGTTGGTACTAAGAGCATAAGTTTTGTATTGATTTCTAAGCCTTCTCACAACTTTGTCTCCAGCTCCCCTATAATTTTATTTGTCCAGCTATTAACTTTGATTTAAAAAATGGTGTGGACTAAAAACCCGGATGGATGTAGTAGCCCTCCATTTTTATTTACTACGCATATTAGATTTGACTGAAGTCAAACTTTGTAATACTCTCAAACCTTTCTGATAATTGAAATTAGATTTCTTTATTTGTACACACTCACACATTTCCGAGAATTTGGCGCATGTGTGGTTGTTCACTTAAGGGAGGGTAGTGTACCACACGTGAAGGACAGGAAGTGCGACCAGGACGCATGGGCGTGGATCGTTAGTTCATCGGAAGTAGTACTAGTTTTCTTCACTGTACATTAAATAAAGAGTTTCGTTTCGTACTCACACAATTTAAAACGATTGTTATGGAGAGAATAAGAAAACCACTCCACTATATTTTAGTCGTATACACGAGAGTACTATATGGACGCAGCTTCATTGATTTAGTGCACCTGCCTTTGGATTTACGACAGGTGGGCCCAAAATGTGGCTGGCTCACCTGTCATACAGCCAAAAGCAGGTGTAGTGAAGGCACTGGAGCTCAGTCCGTACTACAGTAGTATATATATAAGCGGGAGCCTCAGCACTTGTTCGCTAGGGTTTGCACTCTCCACACGCTCGCCGCACTACATATATGTTACATGCTGGAGGCTTAGCGTTCATTTGCTAGTGTTTGCTATATTCACAGTCTCTCACCCTCTCTTCACCAGATCTAAACAAGACTGCGTTGGCCTCTTGTCTCTCCCCCCCTCACAGCTGGTGAAGGAGGCGTTTGTATCCCGTCGCACCGGGAAGGGGAGGAGGTGCAGCGTTCACTCTATCGCCTTCGGCGAGGGAGGCAATCCACTGCCGGCTGCGCTGTTCTCTTTCACCCAGCGCCTGTGCGGGAGGGCCACCGACCCCTTCTTCCTCGCTGCCATACGTAGTGTGGGCAGATCCAGCCTCCCGCCGCACGCCTTGCCACATCCCGATGACCCTAAGGTATAAGTTTCTTTGAAACCGTCGTTGCTCTAGCTGCATGTGCATCTTTTTCGATCTGTAGTCGAATCTAGGTCTTGGTTCAAAGAGGAAAGAAGAGTGCGGTGGGCTAGAGCAAGAATCTAGGACGTGGTTCAATGAGGAAAGGAGGGGTGGAAAGTAGTATAGACTGGCTATCTAGCCGCTTTGTAGGTTGAAAAGGGGAAAAGGGGGTAACCCAGTACACACATCTGTAAGGAACCGATCTCTTTGTTGAAAAGGGAAAGAAACTGGGGGGTCGGGTAGTTTGTGCACGACTAGATTTGCTGCCCTCACATAGGAAGAAGGTTCAAAGAGAACAAATATGGGACCAGCGCATATATGCTGCTTGGCTACATACTCTGCATCACCCATTTATACGTGTGGACGCACATGGTGCTAGCATGTCCCATGCAGCTATTTTGCTGTTGTTAATCTAAGAATGCCGCCGGAAAATTGAAGCAATGCCATTGTTAAAAGTAAATTACATTTTTTAATGAATGTTGTTTCAAGAGAATATCTCTGTTAATATGAATCAATGCAACCGTTTTAAATAAATGATGAATTGAAGTTATTGTATTTCTGTCTTTTCCCATTAAGTGGTGAACAAAAATGGGACCAACCCAGACATGATGCTTGTTGCTTTGTTACAACAAATTCAGCATCACCCCCTTTATAATCCAGTAATTGATGCGACTCTCAGAATTAACTACTGATCCGTTTTAAGAGAATTTCTCTATTAATATGAATCAATGCAACCGTTTTAGAAATGCTACCGTCCTATACTTTGTTTTCCATCAAGATAAGGTAGATGCTTCTTTTTGTGGCTGCATGTTTCATCCTCCTTTATTGGCCAGTAATTGTTTTCGTTTTTGCCTCTTAAAACAGGGATATCTATTCAACTTGTTGCTATAGAAAACTTAAATGTCACACCGGCAACTTTGCTTGATTTCAGTGCAACTGCACAAAACTTGATTGGATTTCCTATTCGTGTTGGTAGATTCGTATTTTATCTTGGTCGTCTCATGAAAGGTCAGTACAGGCCTTCATCCACATGTTTGTGCAGTGTGCTTTGAGATGTTGTGCTACTTGTATTGGTACTGTTTTAAATAAATGATGAATTGAAGCTATTGTATTGCTGTCTTTTCCCATTAAGTAGTGAAGAAAAATGGGACCAACCCAGACATGATGCTTGTTGCTTTGTTACAACAAATTCAGCATCACCCCCTTTATAAGCAAGTAATTGATGCCACTCTCAGAATTAACTACTGAATCTTATTTCAAAACTGCAACACTTGTTAGGGATTGGCGGGATTACCATTTTTGTGGCCGCATGTTTCATCCTCCTTTATTAGCCAGTAATTGATTCCTTTTTTGCCTCTGTTTAAACAGGGATATCTATTCAACTTGTTGCTATTGCGACATTTTGCTTCGCTACGCAAAACACTTTGCTTGATTTCAGTGCAACTGCACAAAACGAGATTGGATTTCCTATTCGTGTTGGCAGATTCGTATTTTATCGTTGTTGGTCTCATGAAAGGTCAGTACAGGCCTTCATCCACATGATTGTGCAGTGTGCTTTGAGATGTTGTGCTACTTGTATTGGTACTGTTTTAAATAAATGTTGAATTGAAGCTATTGTATTGCTGTCTTTTCCCATTAAGTAGTGAAGAAAAAGGGACCAACCCAGACATGATGCTTGTTGCTTTGTTACAACAAATTCAGCATCACCCCCTTTATAAGCCAGTAATTGATGCCACTCTCAGAATTAACTACCGAATCTTATTTCAAAACTGCAACACTTGTTAGGGATTGGCTGGATTACCATTTTTGTGGACGCATGTTTCATCCTCCTTTATTGGCCAGTAATTGATTCCTTTTTTGCCTATGTTAAAACAGGGATATCTTTTCAACTTGTTGCTATTGCGAAATTTTGCTTCGCTTAATTTTGGTGGAACTACACAAAATGAGATCGGATTTCCATATATGTGTTGAGATCTCTATGAGATCTTCCTCACGAGTTGCTTCAAATCTTGGTCCTGAATGGTCAGTACCGACCTTCCTCCGAATTAACTACTGAATCTTAGTTCAAAACTGCAAACACTTGTTAGGGATCGGCAGGAGTACCATTTCTGTTAGGGATCAGCCGGAGTACATGTTTAAGAAATGTATTGTTCATATAATGTCTCTGTTATTATATATCAGTTATAGACTTACAGTGTTTTACAAATGGTACTATCCTTCTTTGTAGTTCTTTCTACATGTTTAACCAAGGTATTGTTAAGATAATGTCTCTGTTAAAATGAATCAGTCGCATTGTTTAAGGAATGATACTTTTCTGCTTTTTCGTTCTTTATACATCTTGAAACAAGGCATTGTTAAGATAATGTCTCAGTTAATATGAATGAATCACACTGATTGAGAATTGCTAGTCTCCTGCTTTGTTTCCCATTAAGATAAGGTAGATCAGTAGATGTTTTTCTTCTGGGAGTACAAGTCATCAACCGTTATTTCTCAGTAATTGTTTCCCTTATACCTTTTGTTGCTTATAGGGATATCAAAATTAAAGCTTGGTTTTATTACGACTTTGATTTTAGTTCAACTGCACAAAAGGAGCCAATGTGTCCAAGGGAAACTGCTGCATTACTGGATCCAGTTGGTCGTTCCACTTTGCAGAAAGAAGCAGTCACTGTTTGCGCTACATTACAGAAGGAATGACCGAGAAGCTTTACAGAGTATTATTAGACACCGGTGACATGACTAGTCTGCAGAGACCATTGGCACTTTAACAACACGTGGAGTGCCTCCACGATCATAGGCATTACATATTTTGAATGGGAAAAGCTTGTCAAAGTTTAATCATTGATGTTAGCAAGAAGCGACAGGACTCCACGATCATAGGCATTACATATTTTGAATGGGAAAAGCTTGTCAAAGTTTAATCATTGATGTTAGCAAGAAGCGACAGGACTCTACAATCATAGGCATTACATATTTTGAATGGGAAAAGCTTGTCAAAGTTTAATCATTGATGTTAGCAAGAAGACGTTAGTTTAATATGTTGGAATTGGAAAACCTTGTCAAAATTTGCTCATTGATGTTAGCCAGAAGCGTCGAGTGTTTTTCCTATTCCTGTGTTCAGTTTAGAAGTAGATAGTTACTCTGCTAAGATATTCCTGTGTTAAGAGTTTGTTCTGAATATTGTCTATGTAATGCCAGGCCTTGTGTTTATTGCAAAGTTGAGCTTGGAATGTTGTGGCATGCGGCATCACGAGCTGTTCACCATGCCTCCTGAGAATAATGCTTTGTATTGTTTTGCATGTCGATCTAATGCCAGTGATTTGCTTGTTAAGAAGATCATCCTCTTCTGTTGTTTTCGTGCTTAAGAAGTTCATCGTCTGATGTTTCATTCATAGCCTATGCGACAAGTCGGGTTGGTTAGACGTGAAACCATATGATCTTCCGACCAACTCATGATATTAGGCCGTGATTGGATCGTCGTTTTCCAACCAAAACCGCTTGTCAAACTGACGCTTGTAAATTAAAGCAGATGGTCTCGGGCGAAGGCGCTTGGTTGGTCGATTTCGACTAGTAAAATATCAGAAGTACTTGACACACGATAAAAACGCTGAACGACAGTCGGACGATTGCTAATCCAGATGTTAGCTGCTGTTTCAGCCTTGCCCATGGATGGCATGATATGCATGTCGTGCATGTATCGTCTGGTAATGTCGTCCATATAGCAGTGCTCATAAAATATACACTGGTCTCTCAAATTACACGCGTAACCTGCTGGTTTTATTTACAGACCTCGGGCCCTCGGTTTCATTATGCCTGTATTTTACGCGTTGTTTTTTATGACGAGTAAATTACACTTGTATGTTAATACAGGTTTGAAATAAACTAGAGCTCCCAAGCGCGGCCTTACCGTTTCATGCCGTCTCAGTTTCTCGAAGGTTCTCATAGGTGTCCGGTGATCCTGGCTTCCCGAATGAGTAGCGGGCGCTGTATCAGACCATCCGTAGGGCCCGCAAGGCCCTCTCCGTTGTCCTTCGAGTTGTTGCGCTCGCCGTGGCGCCGAGCATTGTTAACATCGTCAACGAACATGAGGATTCAGGAGATGACTTTATTTTGACTGGATGACACTAGGGACCCACTAGGGCCATAGTCGTACGTACACAAGTGCCTCCTTATTATGTACAACTATTTTTTTTGCTTTCTCCTGGTTTCCTGACATCATGGTCCCACACCATTGTCAACCTACGTAGCCAATATAAACGAGAGAATTGCACAAGGTGCGGCCGACAGCTGGGACCAAGCAGCTCGAGCAGTATTGAGGAGAGCAGGGTATTAACTTGGCGGGCTGTGGCCCGTCTAGCCCAGGCCAGATATCCAGCCCAGATACTAATTTTTTCAAGATGAAAATGGCTAGCCCAGCTATACATCTTTTGAGGAATACCCGATGGGCTGCAAAATCTTTCCTAGGAGGGATGCATTAGGCTTAACAGGAAAATGGGCTTTAAAAAATAATAAATGGGATGTAATTATAAAAACTGAGCAGTAACTATAAAAAAATGCACCAAACACGAAATTATTTTATAAAATATTATTTATGGATTTTGAAAATCTTAAATTTTCATTGTTGCGCACGCAATGTTTCGTTAGATTTTTACGTAATACAAATTTATATTTAATCTGACTAGAAATTTCGGGATAAAAATATTTCGGAGCCCATCAAAATGTGGGAAATTTTATTGAATTCTGTCTTCAACGGTTGGTTGAAATTATTAATCATTGTCCTAGCTAGAAAATGGGCTGTACTTTTAACAAACTGTAAATGGGCTGTTGTAAATTCCATTAGAATTCCAAAATGGGCTGTACATTCTTACAAAACGTAAATGGGCTATAAGTTCTCTGCCACACACTTGTGGGCCTACTAAGTGACGCGTCCCCTAAAAAAATAAGTTGATGCGTATGCAAGGCTTTGCCAACTTATTATAGTCAACACACGGTTCTAGCAGCAGTGGCCGTTGGATTTCTATCCAACGGATGTCGTGCTTCTTCTTTAATTTCAGATATTTTTAGCTTCGGCTGCCCAAAAAATGATTCCTCCCCCTGACATCTGGGCGCATCGTTTCAGAGGCTGACCTATGGGCCTACTAAGTTGGAGCGTACCAAGGGCTTTGTCAACTTAGTCAATAATAAACGTTTCTAGCTTCAGTGACTGTACGATGTCCATCCAATGGTCGTAGTGCTTCCTCAACCTCTGGTCTTCTTGGCCCAGCCGCCCAAAGCAGCGCCGGTCGTGCCGCCTGCTCCTGCCTCCCGTGGCCGGCTGTGCTGCCGCGGAGGCCTCGCCGCTCCCATACTACTCCCACCGCTGGCCAGGCCATCCCTCCATGCAACCACACCCCTTGTTATTCTGCAGCGACGACAGCCTCATACAGCAGCCGAACCAGTGAACCCTCGTACTCCTCTCCGCGCGGGCTTCCACTGATGCGTCTTCCCTGGCTCCGTGTCGTCCCCTTCCTAGGCCTCGCCGTCGTCCAGAGCACCGCCCTAGTGCTCTCGGTGCAGCGTGGTCAACGTGGTCAACGACCGACTTCCATCGGAAGAGTACTGTACGTGGAGAGGCTGACAGCTGGGTCCAGGCGGCCGCAAGGAAGTGCCTCCTTATTACGCGCAAAATAATTATTCCTCCACCTTACAGCAGGGACCCACTGGACGGGCCACCTTATTTCGTGAAAAAACGTTGCCCCCTAATTGCTCGGACCCACCGGACGGGCCAGCGTATTTCGTGAAAAAAACGTTCCCCCCGCTGTCAGCTCGGACCCACTGGAAGTGTCGCCTTATTACACACAAAAAAATGAATACTCCCCTTGCTAGCTGGGACCCACCATGGTGGGAGGTTGACTTGTGGGCCTACTAAGTTGACTGGGACGCGGGCCTTTGTCAACTTTAGTTAATATGAACGATTCTAGCTCCAGTGACCGTACGATGTGCATCCAACGGCCGTAGTGCTTCTTCAACCTCTGGTCTTCTTACTCCAGCCGCCCAAAGCAGCGCCGGTCGTGCCGCATGCTCCTGCCTCCCGTGGCCGGCTGTGATGCCGCGGAGGCCTCACCGCCCCGTACTACTCCCACCGCTGGCCAGGCCATCCCTCTACTCACCCACACCCCCTGTTATTCTGCGGCGACGGCAGCCTCACACCGCAGCTGAACCAGTGAACCCTCGTACTCCTCTCCGCGTGGGCTTCCACTGCTGCGTCTTCCCCGGCTCCGCGCCGTCCCCTTCCTAGGCCTCGCCGTCGTCCACTGCCCTGGTGCTCTCGGCGCGGCGTGGTTAACGTGGTCAAGGAACGACTTCCATCGGACATGGACTGTACGTGGAGAGGCTGACAGCTGGGTCCACGACCGCAGCAAGGAAGTGCCTCCTTATTACGCGGAAAATAATGTTTCCTCCACCTGACAGCAGGGACCCACCGGAGGACCACCGTATTTCACGAAAAAAACGTTTCCCCCTGACTGCTGGGACCCACCAGCTACACCTTCGCATGCAAGGATGTGCCTGACAGTCGGGACCCACCTGGTCGAAGCGTATGTAGCGTTGTCATTCTGGTCAAGAACATGTACGTTCATATATACTGGTGGATGTAGAGGCGCGCACGTGTCGTAGAAGAGGCGCGCACGTGTCGTAGAAGAGGCGCACACGTAGCATGTACACATACCTACAGCGGCCAGGGTGCAAGAAAGAAAATACGGCCACGTATGTGTACATACGGGCGGGGTCTCGAACGCCTACTCGCGCATACGTATGGCGAGGGCTCGTGTACATGGCTGGGTCGGAACGGAGAAACAACGTCGTCCTCGTGTTCATGGGTCGGAACGGAATGTGTGGTCGTGTTCATCGGGAGGGCTTGGATGGAAGAGGCGATGGAAACGAGGCCTGGCGTACCGTACAACGGAGGAAACAGACCTCCTACGGTCGAAACGGGGGTCCTGTTGATCGGGAGGGGTGTGGCGTACCGCAAAACGAAGGAAACAGACCTCCTACGGTCGAAACGGGGGGTCCTGTTGATCGGGAGGGGTGTGGCATACCGCAAAACAGAGGAAACGGACCTCCTACGGTCGAAACGGGGGTCCTGTTGATCGGGAGGGGTGTGGCGTACCGCAAAACGGAGGAAATGGACTTGTGTTGGAGCTCTACGGTCGAAACGGGGGTCCTGTTCATCGGGAGGGGTGTGGCGTACCGCAAAACGGGACTCCACGGGATACTGTTCATCTCCACCATCGACCCCCTCCAGCCTCCACGAGCTATTGTTCATCCACCGTCGACCTCCTCCAGCCTCCACGGGCTCCGGTTCATCCAGCCTCCACCGCGCGCTACTCCACCGGCTACTGTTCAACCACCCCTCCACCGTCTACTGTTCATCCACCCCTCCATCGTCTACTGTTCATCCAGCCCTACACACCACGGGGGTCCTGTTCAACCACCCCTCCACGGGCACCCCTCCACCGTCTACTGTTCATCCTGCCCTCCACACCATGGGGTCCGGTTCATCCACCCCTCCACAGGCACCCCTCCACCGTCTACTGTTCATCTAGCCCTCCACCACACCACGGGGGCCTGTTCATCCAGAGGCAACGCCACCGCTCACTGTTCATCCAACCCCCCCCCCCTCGCCCCCACCGCAACGCTCACTGTTCATCCCATCGATCAGCTTCGGTTAGCAGCAATAGCCAAGGAATCGCTCGATCGGGTTCAGTTAACAGCCATCGATCGATCGCTCGGGTTCAGTAACGCGTAGCCTGCAGTGCAATCGCTCGGGTTCAGTTAGAGCCCAACGCCTCGCTCGGGTTCAGTTAGAGCCAACGCCTCGCACACACGCGCGTACGTGTACGAGAGAAACGCGCATCGCTCGGCCCCCGACCTCCCACCGTAACCGGGAACTCCCCGAAATTTTCCTCCCCCTCGCTTCTACCATGGTTTTTTCCGTCATGGACGGCCCAAAGAATGTCATGCAGTTGCGTCTCCGGCCCGCCCAGGACGAAAAGCCCATTTTTTGTCATGATTTTTTGTCATAGAAGTAGGAGCCCACCACATCTATGATGATACCGGGTTTTGTCACAATTATCGTCATAGAAGTGTCATATGTATGACAGAAAAAAATTTCGTTCGGCCCAAAATGTCACGGATGTGTCTTTTTTTGTAGTGTATCTTCATCGTTATCGATCATCTTTCCAAAGTAGCCCACTTCCTACCTGTTCGTGAGAGTATCACCGCTAGCTAGCTAGCTGACTTATACATCTCCCGAATAGTGTCTCTTCATGGTGTCCCATTGGAAATTAACTCAGACCGTGGGAGTCTCTTCACCTCTCGATTTTGGGAAAGTTTCCAAAATGCTATGGGGACTCGTCTCTCTTTTAGTACCGCCTTCCACCCCCAATCAAGTGGTGAACTAGAGCGAGTCAATCAAATTCTAGAGGATATGCTCCGAGCTTCTGTCATCTCATTCGAAATGGATTGGGAGAAATGCCTTCCATTCGCGGAGTTCGCTTATAACAATAGTTATCAAGCTAGCTTGGGCAAAGCTCCTTTCGAATTTCTCTATGGACGAAAATGTCGAACGCCTCTTAACTGGTCAGAAACCGGGGAAAGACAACTCTTTGGCCCAGATATGATTCAGGAAGCAGAAGAGCAGGTTCGTGTTATTTGTGAGAAATTGAAAACAACCCAATCTCGTCAAAAGAGCCAATATGACTGCAAACATAAGCTCATGACTTATGAAGTCAGCAAGAAGGCTTACCTTCGGGTTACTCCTTTAAAGGGAACCCATCGTTTCGGTATCAAAGGCAAATTGGCTCCTCGTTACATTGGACCCTTTCGCATTCTTGCCAAACGAGGAGAAGTTGCCTACCAATTGGAACTACCTCCGCACTTTTCCAGAGTTCACAATGTCTTCCACGTTTCTCAACTCAGGTGTTGCTTCGCGGATCCTATCTGTGGAGTGGACCACGAAACACTTGATCTCCAAGATAATCTCACATATCGGGAATATCCCATTCTTATCCTTGATCAAGCTGAGCGTACCACTCGACGCCATAACATCAAGTTTCTCAAGGTTCAATGGTCACACCACTCTGGGAAAGAAGCCACTTGGGAAAGGGAGGATCGTCTTCGACTTGAGTACCCCACCTTCTTTCGAACGGATCCTAAATCTCGGGACGAGATTCTTTTGAGTGGGGGTGAGTTGTCACACCCTAGCTAGTTCAATCATTAGAGTGTTGCATCATGTCTACTCTTCCAGAAAATTGAAATGCGGATGACAGAACCCCTAGCACCCCCCTGGAAACAACTAGGGTTTACTAAAATTATTTTCAATGAACCTGAAATGCCCTTCTAAAAAGTCCACCCTTTTTGTTTTAGGGTAGAACCTCTGACAAAAATGGGTTCACATTTTTCTAGGACACCTAAGGTCATTGGATTAAATCATTACCTATTTGCATTTGGGCATTTAAATGCTATATAATATTTTGAATGCCCAAATAATTCTGGAAATAAGTGTGGGTTGTTGGAAATAATCTAAAAAGAGCCCCTGATTATTTTCAGGATTTTTGAAGATGCCTAAGTATTTTTAATAAAGCCACACAGTTACAGAAAAAAATAGAAAACAGAAATTAAAAGGGAGGGAGGGAACTTCCCTGGCCGCAGCCCACCAGCCGGCCCACATGGCGGCCCAGCGTTGTGCTGGCCCATGCCAGCCAGCTGCTTCGTCCCCGCCAGGCAGGCACAAAGGTGACGTCGGCGAGTGCGAGCTCGCCACGGTGCCACCTGCTTGCCGCCCGCGCCCCTCGACACCTGGGCAAGCCCCACGTCGCCGCCCCGACCTCATGGACACCTCACTCGCTCCCCTGCCTCTCTCCCACGCTCTCCTGCACCATGGCCGATGCTGCCGCGCCCGCGCCACCGTGAAACTCGTGTCCGCCGTCGTCCCCGTGCCGCGCTGTCGTGCCCTACAGCTTCGCCGTCATCGTCTCCGTCGAGCAGCCCGAGCCCTGAGCGCTCGCGCACCGTGCTTCGTCCTCTTCGAGCTCGACTTCACCGAGCACCGCCGTAGATCCCCTTCGCCGTCACCACCGCAACAGCTCGTCCCCGGTCGCGCCGTCTGCTCCTACGTGATCGCCGTGAGCTCTTGCACCTCCCCATCCTCTCCGTTCTCTCTCTCGAGCACCGTAGCGACCGCACGAAGCATCACCGCACGCGCCGCCACCGAGCTCGTCGCCGACGTGACTCCGGCCACCCTCTGGCCACACCACCGTGTCCATCACACTCACCGCACTCGCAGGAACCCGTAGCACCACTCCATGTGCCTCGCTGTGTCCCGCGGCCTTGGGTTCGACCTCACCAGAGCTCCCGCAGCCACACAGCTCGTCGCCGGCGACGTTTCCAGCCACCCCGAGCTCCACCACTGCCACCAAACAACGCGGTTATTTCCCAGCTACGCGTAGATGGTCTCCGCCGTCCATTTTCTAGCAGGAGCACAAAACCCGCACTGCCCCGCCGCGTCTGGCCTCGGCGGCGGCTAAACGCCGGCGAGTTTGACCCCGTTTGACCCTGGTTGACCCCGTGTGGGCCCAGTTTGACTCCCCCCTGAGTTTATGACAAGTGGGGCCGCTCTGCTAATTAACTTAGATTAGTACTAACTAAATTTAGTTAGTTTAAATAACTACTGACATGGGGGTCCCACTTGTCAGGTTTGACCTGGACCGGCTCCGTTGACCACTGACGTCACCATGACACAATGCTGACGCGTTAATTCTATTACTGGAATTATTCTTATACAGGAAATTCTAGAAAATACTACAAACTTCAAAAATTCATAACTTTTAATCTGTAACTCCAAATGCAAAGATTTATATATGAAATTTGATCAGAAAAATTCAATCTTTCCATCTGTAAAGGTTTCATGCATGACAGAACACTTTAAACTTGCCGTTTAGGTGAAACAAGCTAATGCACTTATATGACTTAATAACATAAGCTTCCGTTTGAACCTTTGATTCAAATAGACTCAAACCAACTTGTTTCACAATGCATTAGCCAGGACACCTCATATTGCCATGTCATAGCATGCATCATATTGTTGCATATTGCATGTGATGATTGTGTTCTGTGGTGTCTTTCGTGGTAGGTTCTGCCTCCGAGGATATTCACGAATATCCAACTGAAGGGCGGTACCCTACTACTACTCCATCAGGAAAGCATCCCCATTGATCATATCGATACAATCCCATGTTTTCGCTCCTGCTCTCATTTACTGCATTTAAGACAACAACGTTTCAAACTGTTGTGTGCTGTGGTAGTTGAACCCTTATCCTCTGCATGACCTGTCATTGCCATAGTAACTAGATGAAACCCAATAGCATGTGTAGGAGTTGATTGAGCCATGTATGTGTTTCCTACCTTGCTATGGCTGCTATGCTTAGAGTTGTGTCAGGTCTGGTTCATCTGGGTGATGGGCTAGAGTGAAATGATTACGTCAGTAATGTGAGGGATGTGTTGAACATTTTTTGGTAAAGGTATCGATGAGAGGCCATGTAGGAGTACATGGTGGGTTGTTTCATTGAGGCTGTCCCTAAGAACTAAGATCTATATGCGTGATTTAAGATTCAGCTACTACCACACATTCGGCCCTGAAATATGACCCCGCTCGACTTACTGATCCCTCTCTTCCTCTGTCCAAGAGTTGCAACTAGTTTCTAGTGTTTATAGGTTATGTGTTGGCGGCCGTGCGTAGCGTTGACCCCAGGGGTGGGCTATGATGCGGTAGATACACCATGGCACGGTGTACCGAATTGCCCGTTTGGTGTCTCGGGAACCCTGCACACATCGTTTGGGACCATTGAGGACACCTCGGCCAGATTTCCTTGCGGATGGAACCCGAATAGGCGATAAACCTGGACTAGAGACTTGTGCGGTTAGTCAGGTCATGGTCTACACCCACGTCGGCTTTCGCTTGAAGTCTGCCGAGCACCTGTCGTGTGCGGACGCTAAGTGGTGGAAACATGTGTGAGGAAGTACACCCCTGCAGGGTATAAAACTATTCGAATAGCCGCGTCCGTGGTAAAGGACTACTTGGTCGCTTATACAGTTCATAGACAAGTTAATTGTTACCACTAAAAGACTCAAGATAAGTGTGAGTACCGAGGATGGCCCTCTCGTAGGATGACGAGGGAGGATCCACGGTGGAGTATTGTGTTGGTGTTTAGTGGACTCGTGTGCGAAAAATATTTTACAAGTGGTGTCTCATAGGATAGCTTAGCCAAGAGTCAAAGCTGGCTTGCTGCAATAACTCCACCACCTTATTGAGAATGAGCATGTATAGTAGGATCTGTTGTAAGACTTGCTGAGTACCTTTGTACTCATGTTCCTTTAATTACTGTTTTAAGACGACAACACCTCCCCTTCTGACGGGTTTTACGTAGACCTCGACGTCGATGAGTGACTTCCCACCCAGGTGGTGATTCTGGCCATGAAGGGCCCTATGTAGATAGACAGGCTATGTCAAGCCTTCTTTCTTTCTAGTGTCTGTACTCAGACTAGTTGCTTCCGCATGTGCTTGTATGCTTGTATGAATTGAGTGTTGGGTCATGTGACCCCTACCTATATGAACATGTTATGTATGGCTCTCCGGAGCCTTTAAATAAAGTACTTTGAGTTGTAGAGTTTTGTTCTGATGCCATGATGTATTTACACATATCGAGCATATTGTGTGTATGATTGAAATGCTTGGTATGTGTGGGATCCGACAATCTAGTTGTTTATCCTTGGCAGCCTCTCTTATGGGGAAATGTAGTCTAGTGCTTCCATGAGCCATAGTAGTCCGCTACAGCCCGGTTCACCGGAGTCCTGCTAGCCCAGCACTACTGCTCAGGACACTTGACTGGCCGGCATGTGTTTCACTTCGTTCCCGTGTCTGTCCCTTCGGGGAAATGTCACGCGGTGACATCCGGAGTCCTGCCTAGCCTGCTACAGCCCGGGTTCCCGGAGTCTTGTTAGCCCAGTGCTACAGCCCAGAGTCACACACTGCTGACCGACATGCTCGATGTGATTCATGTATGTCTGTCCCCATAGGTTAGTGCCGCTTTGGGTTCACGACTAGCCATGTCAGCCCGTGTTCTCTGTCATATGGATGCTAGCGACACTATCATATACGTGAGCCAAAAGGCGCAAACAGTCCCGGGCCATGGTAAGGCGACACCCGTGGGAATACCGTGCGTGAGGCCGCAAAGTGATATGAGGTGTTACCGGCTAGATCGATATGACTTGGAATCGGGGTCCTGACATCTATCATGTATGCAATGCTGTGTACCAGACCTGATGTGTGCCTTGCTATTAGTTTAGCAGGGAGGTACCAAAGTAATCCAGGAGTGGATCACTAGAAAGCGGTCGAGAACATCCTGAAACACCTGAAAAGGACTAAGGATATGTTTCTCATTTATGGAGGTGACAAAGAGCTCGTCGTAAATGGTTACGTCGATGCAAGCTTTGACACTAATCTGGATGACTCTATCAGAAACCGAATACATATTTTTATTGAATGGTGGAGCTGTCAGTTGGTGCAGTTCCAAGCAGAGCATCGTGGCGGGATCTAGTGTGAAGCAGAGTACATAGCTGCTTCGGAAGCAGCAAATGAAGGAGTCTGAATAAAGGAGTTCATATCCAATCTAGGTGTCATACCTAGTGCATCGGGTCCAATGAAAATCTTTTGTGACAACACCGGTGCAATTGGGTGTTAGAATAATTACAATGTAATCTAGATTATTGACTCTAGTGCAAGTGGGAGACGGAAGGAAATATGCCCTAGAGGCAATAATAAAGTTGTTATTTATATTTCCTTATATCATGGTAAATGTTTATTATTCATGCTAGAATTGTATTAACTGGAAACTTAGTACATGTGTGAATACATAGACAAACAGAGTGTCAGTAGTATGCCTCTACTTGACTAGCTCGTTAATCAAAGATGGTTAAGTTTCCTAACCATGGACAAGAGTTGTCATTTGATGAACGGGATCACATCATTAGAGAATGATGTGATTGACTTGACCCATTCATTACCTTATGTTGGAAATATGCCCTAGAGGCAATAATAAATTAGTTATTATTATATCATATTTCATTGTTCATGATAATCGTTTATTATCCATGCTAGAATTGTATTGATAGGAAACTCAGATACATGTGTGGATAAATAGACAACACCATGTCCCTAGTAAGCCTCTAGTTGACTAGCTCGTTGATTAATAGATGGTTACGGTTTCCTGACCATGGACATTGGATGTCGTTGATAACGGGATCACATCATTAGGAGAATGATGTGATGGACAAGACCCAATCCTAAGCCTAGCACAAGATCGTGTGGTTCGTTTGCTAAAGCCTTTCTAATGTCAAGTATCATTTCCTTAGACCATGAGATTGTGCAACTCCTGGATACCATAGGAGTGCTTTGGGTGTGCCCAACGTCACAACGTAACTGGGTGTGAGGGAGTCCTGGATTAGGGGGTGTCCGGATGGCCGGACTATACCTTTAGCCGAACTCCTGGACTATGAAGATACAAGATTGAAGACTTCGTCCCATGTCCAGAAGGGACTTTCCTTGGCGTGGAAGGCAAGCTTGGCGATACGGATATGCAGATCTCCTACCATTCTAACCGACTTTGTGTAACCCTAACCCTCTCCGGTGTCTATATAAACCGGAGGGTTTTAGTCCGTAGGACAACATACACAACAACAATCATACCATAGGCTAGCTTCTAGGGTTTAGCCTCTCCGATCTCGTGGTAGATCTACTCTTGTACTACCCATATCATCAATATTAATCAAGCAGGACGTAGGGTTTTTCCTCCATCGAGAGGGACCGAACCTGGGTAAAACTTCGTGTCCCTTGCCTCCTATTACCATCCGGCCTAGACGCACAGTTTGGGACCCCCCTACCCGAGATCTGCCGGTTTTGACACCGACAGGGTGGCTATAAAGGTACACTACAGGTATCTCCGAAAGTGTCTGTTGGGTTGGCACGAATCGAGACTGGGATTTGTCACTACGTGTAAACGGAGTGGTATCTCTGGGCCCACTCAGTAGGACATCATCATAATGTGCACAATGTTACCAAGGAGTTGATCATGGGATGATGTGTTACGGAACGAGTAAAGAGACTTGCCGGTAACGAGATTGAACAAGGTATCGGGATACCGACGATCGAATCTCGGGCAAGTACAATACCGCTGGACAAAGGGAATTGAATACGGGATTGATTGAATCATCGACATCGTGGTTCATCCAATGAGATCATCGTGGAACATGTGGGAGCCAACATGGGTATCCAGATCCCGCTGTTGGTTATTGGCCGGAGATTTGTCTCGGTCATGTCTGCATGGTTCCCGAACCCGTAGGGTCTACACACTTAAGGTTCGATGACGCTAGGGTTATTAGGAAGACTTGTATGTGATTACCGAATGTTGTTCGGAGTCCCGGATGAGATCCTGGACGGCACGAGGAGTTCCGGAATGGTCCGGAGGTAAAGATTTATATATGGAAAGTTGTTCGGGTTCCGGGAAAAGTTCAGTTTTTTCGGTATTGTACCGGGAAGCTTCCAGAAGGTTCAGGAGGATCCCGGAGGGGTCCGGAGGTCCGAAAAATGTTCCACCACATCCAGTACATCAGCATGGGCTGTAGGGGGCGCCCTAACCTTAATGGGCCAAGGGCACCAGCCCCCCCCCCAAGGCCCATGCGCATGGGAGAGGGGAAACCCTAAGGGGGAGGGCCTCCACTTGACTTGGGAGGCACTCCTCCCCCCCTTGGCCGCCGCCCCCAACCCTAGATGGGATCTAGGGGGCCGGCCCCTCTCTCCCCACCTATAAATAGTGGAGGGGTGGGAGGGTGGCCACACCCTTGAACCTGGCGCAGCCCCTCCCCTCCAATACCTCTCCTCCTCCGCGTGAGCTTGGCGAAGCCCTGCCGGAGAACTGCCACTCCATCACCACCACGCCGTCGTGCTAATGTTGGACTCTCTTCCTCAACCTCTCCTTCCTCCTTGCTGGATCAAGGCGTGGGAGACGTCTCCGTTCCGTATGTGTGTTGAATGCGGAGGTGCCGTCCGTTCGGCGCTAGGATCATCGGTGATTTGGATCACGACGAGTACGACTCCATCAACCCCATTCACTTGAACGCTTCCGCTTAGCGATCTACAAGGGTATGTAGAAGCACTCCCCTTCCCCTCGTTGCTAGATTACTCCATAGATTCATCTTGGTGATGCGTAGAAAATTTTAAATTTCTACTACGATCCCCAACACCTTAGCACTATGATCGTTTAGTTTACTGCTATTGCTTTCTTCATAACTTATACATGTTCCTATGACTATGAGATTATGCAAATCCCGAATACCGGAGGAACAATTAGTGTGCTATCAAACGTCACAACGTAACTGGGTGATTATAAAGATGCTCTACAGGTGTCTCCGATGGTGTTTGTTGAGTTGGCATAGATCGAGAGTAGGATTTGTCACTCCGATTGTCGGAGAGGTATCTCTGGGCCCTCTCGGTAATGCACATCACTATAAGCCTTGCAAGAAATGTGAATAATGAGTTAGCCACGAGGTGATGCATTACAGAACGAGTAAAGAGACTTGCCGGTAACGAGATTGAACTAGGTATTGAGATACCGACGATTGAATCTCGGGCAAGTAACATACCGAGGATAAATGGAACAACGTATGTTGTTATGCCATTTGACCGATAAAGATCTTCGTTGAATATGTAGGAACCAATATGAGCATCCAGGTTCCGCTATTGGTTATTGACCGGAGACGAGTCTCGGTCATGTCTACATAGTTCTCGAACCCGTAGGGTCCGCACGCTTAACGCTCGGTGACGATCGGTACTATGAGTTTATGTGTTTTGATGTACCAAACGTAGTTCGGAGTCCCCGATGTGATCACGGACATGACGAGGAGTCTCGAAATGGCTGAGAAATAAAGATCGATATATTGGAAGACTATGTTTGGACATCGGAAGGGTTCCGGAAGAGTTCAGGCATTTACCGGAGTACCAGGGGGTTACCGGAACCCCCAGGGGAGTTAATGGGCCTTTATGGGCCATGGTGGAAGAGAGGAGGAGGTGGCCAAGGTGGGGGCGCGCCCCCAAGCCCAATCCGAATTGGGAGGGGGGCCAGCCCCCCTTTCCTTCTGTAGCGACCCGACCTCAAACGGTCAAGCCTCTGTGTATATGTGCCATCCCTGGATCGGTATGTTGGCACACATGATACGTCTCCAACGTATCTATAATTTTTTTATTGTTCCATGCAATATTATATTCTGTTTTGGACATTATTGGGCTTTATTATACACTTCTATATTATTTTTGGGACTAACCTATTAACCGAAGGCCCAGCCCAGAATTGTTGTTTTTTTGCCTATTTCAGAGTTTCATAGAAAAATAATATCAAACGAAGTCCAAACAGAATGAAACCTTCGGGAACGTGATTTTTGGAACGAACGTGATCCATAGGACTTGGACCCTACGTCAAGAAAGCAACCAGGAAGGCACAAGGTAGGGGGGCGCGCCTACCCCCCCCCCCCCCCCCCCCCCCCCCCCCCCCCACCCCCCCCCCCCAGCGCGCCCTCCACCCTCGTGGGGCCCACGTTGCTCCACCGACGTACTTCTTCCTCCTATATATACCTACGTACCCCCAAACTACTAGATACGGAGCCAAAAACCTAATTACACCGCCGCAACTTCTGTACCCGTGAGATCCCATCTTGGGGCCTTTTCCGGAGCTCCGCCGGAGGGGGCATCGATCACGGAGGGCTTCTACATCAACACCATAGCCTCTCCGATGATGTGTGAGTAGTTTACCTCAGACCTTCGGGTCCATAGTTATTAGCTAGATGGCTTCTTCTCTCTTTTTGGATCTCAATACAATGTTCTCCCCCTCTCTCATGGAGATCTATTCGATGTAATCTTCTTTTGCAGTGTGTTTGTTGAGACCGATGAATTGTGGGTTTATGATCAAGTTTATCTATGAACAATATTTGAATCTTCTCTGAATTCTTTTATGTCTGATTGGTTATCTTTGCAAGTCTCTTTGAATTATCAGTTTGGTTTGGCCTACTAGATTGATCTTTCTTGCAATGGGAGAAGTGCTTAGCTTTGGGTTCAATCTTGCGGTGTCCTTTCCCAGTGACAGTAGGGGTAGCAAGGCACGTATTGTATTGTTGCCATCGAGGATAACAAGATGGGGTTTATATCATATTGCATGAGTTTATCCCTCTACGCCATGTCATCTTACTTAAAGCGTTACTCTGTTCTTTTGAACTTAATATTCTAGATGCATGCTGGATAGCGGTCGATGTGTGGAGTAATAGTAGTAGATGCGGGCAGGAGTCAGTCTACTTGTCGCGGACGTGATGCCTATATACATGATCTTACCTAGATATTCTCATAACTATGCTCAATTCTGTCAATTTCTCAACAGTAATTTGTTTACCCACCGTAATACTTATGCTCTCGAGAGAAGCCACTAGTGAAACCTATGGCCCCGGGGTCTATTTTCTATCATATTAATCTCCCATCAACAAGCTATTTCTTTTGCTGTTTATTTTGCTTTCTTTACTTTGCATCTTTATCATAAAAATACCAAAAATATTATCTTATCATATCTATTAGATCTCACTTTCGTAAGTGACCGTGAAGGGATTGAAAACCCCTTTATTGCGTTGGTTGCGAGGATTTTATTTGTTTGTGTAGGTGCGAGGGACTCGTGCATGGCCACCTACTGGATTGATACCTTGGTTCTCAAAAACTGAGGGAAATACTTATGCTGCTTTACTGCATCACCCTTTCCTCTTCAAGGGAAAATCAACGTTGTGCTCAAGAGGTAGCAAGAAGGATTTCTGGTGCCGTTGCCGGGGAGTCTACGCAAAAGTCAACATACCAAGTACCCATCACAAACCTTTATCTCCCGCATTACATTATTTGCCATTTGCCTCTCGTTTTCCTCTCCCCCACTTCACCCTTGCCGTTTTATTCGCCCTCTCTCTCCGTCCTCCTTCTCTTTCCATATTTGACTCTTTTGCCCGTTTCTTGTTTGCTTGTGTGTTGGATTGCTTGCCTGTCACGATGGCTCAAGATAATACTAAATTGTGTGACTTTACCAATACCAAAAACAATGATTTTATTAGCACTCCGGTTGCTCCTCTTACCGATGCTGAATCTTGTGAAATTAATGCTGCTTTGTTGAATCTTGTCATGAAAGATCCGTTTTCTGGCCTTCCTAGTGAAGATGCCGCTACCCATCTAAACAACTTTGTTGATTTGTGTGATATGCAAAATAAGAAAGATGTGGATAATGATATTGTTAAATTAAAGCTATTCCCGTTTTCGCTTAGAGATCGTGCTAAAGCTTGGTTTTCGTCTTTGCCTAAAAATAGTATTGATTCATGGAATAAGTGCAAAGATGCTTTTATCTCTAAATATTTTCCTCCCGCTAAGGTCATCTCTATTAGAAACGATATTATGAATTTTAAGCAAATTGATCATGAACATGTTGCACAATCTTGGGAAAGGATGAAATTAATGATACGTAATTGCCCTACACATGGTTTGAATTTGTGGATGAATATACAAAATTTTTATGCCGGATTGAATTTTGCTTCTAGAAATCTTTTAGATTCGGCTGTGGGAGGCACTTTTATGGAAATCACTTTAGGAGAAGCTACTAAACTCCTAGATAATATTATGGTTAATTATTCTCAATGGCACACTGAATGATCTACTAATAAGAAAGTGCATGCGATAGAAGAAATTAATGTTTTGAGTGGAAAGATGGACGAACTTATGAAATTGTTTGCTAATAAGAGTGCTCATACTGATCCTAATGATATGCCTTTGTCTACCTTGATTGAGAATAATAATGAATCTATGGATGTGAATTTTGTTGGTAGGAACAATTTTGGTAATAACGCGTATAGAGGTAATTTTAATCCTAGGCCGTTTCCTAGTAATTCCACTAATAATTATGGTAATTCCTACAACAATTCCTATGGAAATTATAATAATATGCCCTTTGATTTTGGATCTAATATTAAAGAATTTATTACCTCGCAAAATAATTTCAATGCTTTGATTGAAGAAAAATTGCTTAAGATTGATGAGTAGGCTAGGAATGTTGATAGAATTTCTCTTGATGTTGATTCTTTGAAACTTAGATCTATTCCACCTAAGCATGATATCAATGAGTCCCTCAAATCCATGAGAATTTCCATTGATGAGTGCAAAGAAAGAACCACTAGGATGCGTGCTAAGAAAGATTGCTTTATAAAAGCGTGTTCTTCTAGTTTCCATGATCTAAAAGTTATTGTTGTGTCCCCTATTAAATCTTTGTTTTGCAATATGAATCTTGATAATTATGGGACTGAATATGACCCACCTTTACCTAGATGGCATTCCAAAAATTCAGAGTCTTTAGATCTTGATGCAAAAATTGTTAAAAGTGGGATTGAAGAGGTCAAAACTTTAAATATCAATGAACCCACTATTTTGGATTTCAAGGAATTTAATTATGATAATTGTTCTTTGATAGATTGTATTTCCTTGTTGCAATCCATGCTAAATTCTCCACATGCTTATAGTCAAAATAAAGCTTTTACTAAACATATCGTAGATGCTTTAATGCAATCTTATGAAGAAAAACTTGAGTTGGAAGTTTCTATACCTAGAAAACTTTATGATGAGTGGGAACCTACTATTAAAATTAAAATTAAAGATCATGAATTCTATGCTTTGTGTGATTTGGGTGCTAGTGTTTCCATGATTCCAAAGACTTTGTGTAATTTGCTAGGTTTCCGTGATTTGGATGATTGCTCTTTAAACTTGCACCTTGCGTATTCCACCATTAAGAAACCTATGGGAAGAATTAATGATATTCTTATTGTTGCAAATAGGAATTATGTGCCCATAGATTTTATTTTTCTTGATATAGATTGCAATCCTTCATGTCCTATTATTCTTGGTAGACCTTTCCTTAGAACGATTGGTGCAATTATTGATCTGAAGGAAGGTAATATTAGATTCCAATTTCCGTTAAGGAAAGGCATGGAACACTTCCCTAGAAAGAAAATAAAATTACCTTATGAATCTATTATGAGAGCCACTTATGGATTGCCTATCAAAGATGGCAATACCTAGATCTATCCTTGCTTTTATGCCTAGCTAGGGGCGTTAAACGATAGTGCTTGTTGGGAGGCAACCCAATTTTATTTTTATTCCTTGTTTTTTGCTCATGTTTGGTAATAAATAATTTACCTAACCTCTGTTTTGGTTGTGTTTTTTTGTGTTTAAATAGTGTTTGTGCCAAGTAGAACCGTTGGGAAGACTTGGGGAAAGTCTTTTTAATCTTGCTGTAGAAAACAAAAACTTTAGTGCTCACGAGAATTGCTGCCATTTTTATTTGTAAAGTGATATTTAGTTAATTATTTTGGAATATGATTAATAGATAAATTCCTCACATCCAGAAATTTATTTTAGAATTTTTGGGGTTCCAGAACTTGCGTTAGCTACAGATTACTACAGACTGTTCTGTTTTTGACAGATTCTGTTTTTCGTGTGTTGTTTGCTTATTTTGATGAATCTATGGCTAGTAAAATAGTTTATAAACCATAGAGAAGTTGGAATACAGTAGGTTTAACACCAATATAAATAAATAATGAGTTCATTACAGTACCTTGAAGTGGTGTTTTGTTTTCTTTCACTAACGGAGCTCACGAGATTTTCTATTTTGAGTTTTGTGTTGTGAAGTTTTCAAGTTTTGGGTGAAAGATTTGATGGATTATGGAACAAGGAGTGGCAAGAGCCTAAGCTTGGGGATTCCCATGGCACCCCAAGATAATCTAAGGACACCTAAAAGCCAAAGCTTGGGGATGCCCCGGAAGGCATCCCCTCTTTTCGTCTACTTCCATCGGCAACTTTACTTGGAGCTATATTTTTATTCACCACATGATATGTGTTTTGCTTGGAGTGTATTGTATTATTTGAGTCTTTATTTTTTAGTTTGCCACAATCATCCGTGCTGTACACACCTTTTTAGAGAGACACACATGATTCGGAAATTGTTAGAATACTGTATGTGCTTCACTTATATCTTTTGAGTTATATAGTTTTTGCTCTAGTGCTTCACTTATATCTTTTAGAGCACGGTGGTGGATTTGGTTTTATAGAAAATATTGTTCTCTCATGCTTCACTTATATTATTTTGAGATTCCTACAAAACAGCATGGTAATTTGCTTTAGTTATGTTAGGCATTCAAGATTAGTAAAAAAGTCTTATGAGTGTGTTGAATACTATGAGAAGTTTGATACTAGATAATTGTTTTGAGATATGGAGATGGTGATATTAGAGTCATGCTAGTTGAGTAGTTTTGAATTTGAGAAATACTTGTGTTAAAGTTTGTGATTCCCGTAGCATGCATGTATGGTGAACCGTTATGTGATGAAGCCGGAGCATGATTTATTTATTGATTGTCTTGCTTATGAGTGGCGATCGGGGACGAGCGATGGTCTTTTCCTACCAATCTATCCCCCTAAGAGCATGCGTGTAATACTTTGCTTTGGTAACTTGTAGATTATTGCAATAAGTATATGAGTTCTTTATGACTAATGTTGAGTCCATGGATCATACGCACTTTCTTCCTTCCACCATTGCTAGCCTCTCTAATACCGCGCACTTTTCGCCGGTATCATACACCCAACATATACCTTCCTCAAAACAGCTACCATACCTACCTATCATGGCATTTCCATAGCCATTTCGAGATATATTGCCATGCAATTTACCACCGTTCCGTTTATTATGACACACTCCATCATTGGCATATTGCTTTGCATGATCATGTAGTTGACATTGTATTTGTGGCAAAGCCACCGTTCATAATTCTTTCATACATGTCACTCTCGATTCATTGCATATCCCGGTACACCACCGGAGGCATTCACATAGAGTCATATTTTGTTCTAAGTATTGAGTTGTAAGTAAATAAAAGTGTGATGATCATCATTTTGAGAGCATTGTCCCAAGTGAGGAAAGGATGATGGAGACTATGATTCCCCCACAAGTAAAAAAAGAGGCCATAAAAAAGAGAAAAGGCCCAAATAAAAAAATGAGAGAAAAGAGAGAAGGGACAATGCTACTATCCTTTTACCACACTTGTGCTTCAAAGTAGCACCATGATCTTCATGATAGAGAGTCTCCTATGTTGTCACTTTCATATACTAGTGGGAATTTTTCATTATAGAACTTGGCTTGTATATTCCAATGATGGGCTTCCTCAAAATGCCCTAGGTATTCGTGAGCAAGCGAGTTGGATGCACACCCACTTAGTTTCTTTTGTTGAGATTTTTGTCGGGACCCCGATCCTAAGTCACACTGATCTAGCAGGTAACACTTCATATCACTTTGCGACCTCACGCACGGTATTCCCACGGGTGCCACTGTAGGATCTAGAAGTAGATGTGTCTAGAGGGGGGTGATTAGACACTTAGTGCTAAAGTTGCAATTTTTAAGCTTTTTCGGTTTAAGTGGAGTTTAGGCACAATTTCAACACACACAATACATATCAAGAAAGCATGCAAAGAGTATGTGAGCAGCGGAATGTAAAGCATGCAACTTGCAAGAATGTAAAGAGAAGGGTTTGGAGAAATCAAATGCAATTGAAGACACAGATGTTTTTCCCGTGGTTCGGATAGGTGGTGCTATCCTACATCCACGTTGATGGAGACTTCAACCCACGAAGGGTAACGGTTGCGCGAGTCCACATAGGGCTCCACCCAAGGGTAACGGTTGCGTGAGTCCACACAGGGCTCCACCCACGAAGGGTCCACGAAGAAGCAACCACCCACAAAGGGTCCACGAAGAAGCAACCTTGTCTATCCCACCATGGCCATCGCCCACACAGGACTTGCCTCACTAGCGGTAGATCTTCATGAAGTAGGCGATCTCCTTGCCCTTACAAACTCCTTGGTTCAACTCCACAATCTTGTCAGAGGCTCCCAAGTGACACCTAGCCAATCTAGGAGACACCACTCTCCAAGAAGTAACAAATGGTGTGTATGTAATGAACTCCTTGCTCTTGTGCTTCAAATGATAGTCTCCCCAACACTCAACTCTCTCTCATAGGATTTGGATTTGGTGGAAAGAAGGTTTGAGTGGAAAGCAACTTGGGAAGGCTAGAGATCAAGATTCATATGGTAGGAATGGAATGTCTTGGTCTCAACACATGAGTAGGTGGTTCTCTCTCAGAACATATGAGTTGGAATGGTATGTGTGTTCTGATGGCTCTCTCACTGAATGAGAAGGAGGTGGAGGGGTATATATAGCCTCCACACAAAATCCAACCATTACACAGTTTTCCAATCTCGGTGGGACCGAATCAATAAGCTCGGTCGGACCGAAAATGTAAACCTAGTGACCGTTAGAGATTTCGGTGGGACCGACTGGATCAACTCGGTGGGACCGATGTGCTAGGGTTAGGGTAAATCCAAAACTCGGTTTGACCGATTACTCAAACTCGGTGGGACCGATTTGGGTAATAAGTGAAACTGAGATTTGATCAAGCAAACTCGGTGGCACCGATTGTATATTTCGGTGGGACCGAGAATATTGCAATGGGTAACAGAGAGTTTGCAAGCCCATCTCGGTGAGACCGAGATCCCATCGGTGAGACCGAACTGATTAGGGTTTGGCAGTGGCTTATGATAAGTGAAACTCGGTGGCGCCGGATAGGAAGAATCGGTAGGACCGAGTTTGGCTTAGGGTTTAGGTCATATGTGGAAGTGGGAAAGTAGCTGAGGATTTTGGAGCATATCATTAAGCACATGAAGCAAGAGGCTCATTAAGCAACACCTCATCCCTCCTTGATAGTATTGGCTTTTCCTATGGACTCAATGTGATCTTGGATCACTAAAGTGTAAAATGAAGAGTCTTGAGCTTGAAGCTTTAGCCAATCCTTTGTCCTTAGCATCTTGAAGGAGTTCCCACAACCTTTAGTCCATGCCACTCCATTGTTGAACTTATCTGAAACATGCTAGATAGAAGTGTTAGTCCAACAAGAGATATGTTGTCATCAATTATCAAAACCACCTAGGGAGCACTTGTGCTTTCAGCCACCTTACCTGGCCCGGGACCGTTTGCGCCTTTTGGCTCACGTATATGATAGTGTCGCTAGCATCCATATGACAGAGAACCCGGGCCGACATGACTAGTCGTGAACCCAAAGTGGCACTAACTTACAGGGACAGGCATACATGAATCAACCTCGAGCATGTCGGTCAACAGCGTATGAATCCGGGCTGTAGCACTGGGCTAACAGGACTCTGGGAACCCGGGCGGTAGCAGGCTAGGCAGGACTCCGGATGTCACCGCGTGACATTTCCCCAAAGGGACAGACACATGAACGAAGTGAATCACATGCCGGCCAGTCAAGTGTTCCGGAGCAGTAGTGTTGGGCTAGCAGGACTCCGGTGAACCAGGCTGTAGCGGACTACTATGGTTCATGGAAGCACAAGACTACATTTCCCCATAAGAGAGGCTACCAGGGATAAACAACTAGGTTGTCGGATCCCACACATAGCAATACACGTTACACGTACGCATAACATGCAAGTATGTGCTGTACAACATGGCATCACAACATAACTCAAACTCATATAGATAAAGGCCCAGAAGAGCCACATAGCATTCAATACAAACAGGGGTCTCATGACCTATCATTTAGAGCATACAAGCAACGGAAGCATTACATGTCTGAGTACAGACAACTACAAAAGGAAAAGACTAAGAAGCCTGACTAAACACGACCCTCCCAAGGGTACAAGATCGTAGCTGGGATACAAGCTACTCGTCGAAGTCACTAGTGTAACCAACTGCAAAACATAAATAAGCAAACGTGAGTACGAAGGTACTCAGCAAGTCTTACATCAGAACTATCTACATATGCAACATTCATTATCAACAAGGGGTGGTGGAGTTTTAACAGCAGCAAGCCAACTTTGACTCAGTGGCTAGCCTATACTACGAGTATCAGAAACTTCTTTGAGGTGAGAAGACGCACACGAGTCCACATATTCACCATATCAATACTCCACTATGGATCCGTTCCCGTCTCCCTACGAGAAGGCTATCCATAGCACTCACGCTTATCTTGCGTATTTTAGAGTATCCACTTCAAGTTGTCTATGTACTACATAGGTCCTCCAAGTTTCCATATCCGAGGAAAACGGCTATTCAAATAGATAATGTTGACCCTGCAGGGGTGTACTTCTTCACACACGCTCTCGCCACTTATAGCCCTGTACACGTCATGTACCTCGGCAACCTTCAAGCGGAAGCCGGGCGAGGGTGTCGGCCAAGACCTGACTAACCACACGAGTCCCTTATCCAGGTTTATCGCCTATTCAGGTTCCATCCGCAAGGAGATCCGGCCGGGGTGTCGCTCACGGCCCCAAACGATGTGAGCAGGGTTCCCAAGCCCACCGTCCGGGTGCCACTTGGTACACCGTGCCACGGTGCCTAGTCTGTCCCAAGCCCGTCCCGTCGGACACCACCTGGTAGACAAGTAGCACTACCTACAAACGCCAGAAACTAGTTGCAACTCCTAGGCAGAGATCAAGTGGATTAATAAGCTGAGAGGGGCCGGATAACCGGAACCCAATGTGTGGTAGTAACTGGACTTGGATAACATACACATAACTCAGTGCTTAGGGACGGTTCCAATGAGACAACCCACCATGTACTCCTACATGGCCTCTCATCGCTACCTTTACCAAAACGTGTTCACACACTTAGCCTTTATTAGTAGGACATGTTCACCACTCCGATTCATTCCCGATGAATCAGGCCTGACACAACTCTAAGCATAGCTGGCATAAGAAAACAAGCATGGATGAGCAGGCACATCAAGGCTCAAGCAACTCCTACTCATGCTAGTGGGTTTCAACTATTTACTGTGGCAATGACAGGTCATGCAGAGGAATGGGTTCAACTACCGCAGCAGAAAGTAGCAGTTTGAATCGTTGTTGTCCTAATGTAGTAGAAGGAGCAGGAGCAAGAGAGTGGGATTTATCGAAATGCTCAAAGGGGTATGCTTGCCTGATAGAACGACGAAGGGGTACGGCTCCTCTGACAGGTATTCGGGAACACCTTCTGGAGTGGAACCTATCGAGAAGAAACGGTGATGGCGATCAACACACAAACAAATGCAACAAAATGATGCATGAACATGGCATGTGCAAATGCTAGTGTTTGGGCTAATGCAAGATGCTACCAAGTTGGTTGAAGCCCATTTGAATCCAAGATTCAAATGCAATTCAAAATGAAGCACTTAAAATGCCCATATTATGTTTTCACTTATACAGCATGTATAAGTTGGCTTTTCATGCATTTAACTGGCATAAATGGATTCCTTTCATTTTTCTGATAATTTTTCATATATAACTTATTTCATTCTGAGCTACGGTTGAATTATTATGATTTTTTGAAGTTTAGGCAAATATTCTGGAATTTCCTGAGTTAAAATAATTCCAGAAATCAATTATTGCGTCAGCTCTACGTCAACATGACGTAAGCGAGTCAACGGGGCCGACCAGGTCAAACCTGACCAGTGGGTCCCACTGGTTAGTGACCCAGTCAACTAACTAAGTTAGTTAGTCCTAACTAACTGGGTAGGGCCCACTAGTCAGTGACTGTAGTAGCTAACCTAGTTAGTTAATAAGTGCTAACTATAGTAGTTAGTCGGACGGGGCCCGCAAGTCAGTGAGAGAGAGGGGGGAGGTCAAACTGGGCAGTGGGGTCAACCCACGCCAGTCAAAGGTCAGCGGCCACCGGCGAGCCAAACGCGGCGGTGCGCTGCGGGTTTTGCCTACAGGGGGCTATTTGGCACGCGGAGCGCAGCTACGGGGTGCGGACGCTCGTCCGCATCCAGCCGTGGTGGTGGCGCGGCCGGGGAGCAGCCGGAGTGGCACCGGTGACGACGAGTGTGGCGGCCGGAGTTCGGCCAGGTGCGCGCGGGGTGTTCTGGGGCACAGCAGGAGCTGCGAGTGGGTCCGCTCGACTCGCCAGAGTGCACTGAGTGCAACGGCGAGCTCGGCTGCGAGCTGCGGCGGCTGTGGCCACGATGGCGAGGGGCTGCGGCGGCGATGGCTTCGGCCGGGGTGGAAAAGGCGGGTACACGGCGCAACAGAGCACGGGGAGAGAGGGAAACGACAGAGGAGCTCACAGCGAGGCTAACGGAGGACTCGGCAGGAGCGGAGACGGCCGGTGGGCAGCGAATCGACGGCAAGGATCTTCAGTGGCCGATGAGGGGAACGGCGGTGCTTGCGGCGTCCAGGGGCTTCCGGCGCCGTGCGTCTCGTCGAGGAGGCGTAGCCCACCGCGGCAGAGCGCCTGGACACGACGGAGGGACGAGGGGGAGACAGTGGCCGCGGCAACGGCGAGCGGTGGCGTCGGCTGCGCTCGGTGGCACTGCAGGGAAGAGAAATCAGAGGAGGGGAGGAGCGCGGGAGAGAGTGAGAGAGGTCCAGGGGTGCGTGGCGACGCGAGGGAGGTCCAGGCAACAGGAGGACAACCAGGTAGGGTGGAGGTGGCGCGTGGTGGCCGCGCGCGTGCGTCATGCCCAGCTTCTCCTTTGCCTACTAGCAAGAGGTAGAAGATGGGGCTGCCCCTGGTGGGCTGGGCCGCCAGGTGGGTTGGCCAGCTGGGCTGTAACAGCCAGGCCTCAGGTAAGGCCCAGGTAAGTGTTTTCCCTTTTTTCTTTTCTATTTCTGACATTTGTTTTTTACTTAAAAATAAATACCAGCACAAATATAAAAATGTTGAGATTCCTTGTGACAACTAGTTATAATATACCAGAGGCCCTCACCAAATTCCAACATTTTTTGAGCCTTTAAAATATTTATATTATTTTAAACAGCTCCAATTCAAATACATATGGGTTCATTCAAAAATCCAGAATGTTTAGCAAAAATGTGCATCACCCCTGGTTGTTGTTTCCAACATTTTCCAAAGACCATGTACATTTTTGAAAAGCATTTTGGGTTCATTGAAATTCCATTTTTAATTTGAACCTATTTGAATTGCTTTGGTGCTAGGGTTTGAAACATCCCCATTTCAATTTCATTTGAAATTTAAACATGATGCACAAAGCAAGCCTAGGTCATACCAGAACTAGGGATGTGGCACTTTCATACACTTATAGCTCTAGAGCATCCATTGCATGGCAATCCCTACTCACTCACATTGATATCTATTAATGGGCATCTCCCTAGCCCGTTGATACGCCTAGTTGATGTGAGACTATCTTCTCCTTTTTGTCTTCTCCACAACCACCATTCTATTCCACATATAGTGCTATGTTCACGGCTCACGCTCATGTATTGCATGAATATTGAAAAATTTTGAGAACACCAAAAGTATGAAACAATTCCTTGGCTTGTCATCCGGGTAGTGCATGATTTAAATACTTTGTGTGGTGAAGATAGAGCATAGCCAGACTCTATGATTTTGTAGGGATAACTTTCTTTGGCCATGTTATTTTGAGAAGACATAATTGCTTAGTATGCTTGAAGTATTATTATTTTTATGTCAATATTAAACTTTTGTCTTGAATCTTTCGGATCTGAATATTCATGCCATAATTAAGAGAATTACATTGAAATTATGCCGAGTAGCATTCCACATCAAAAATTCTGTTTTTATCATTTACCTACTCGACGACGAGCAGGAATTAAGCTTGGGGATGCTTGATACATCTCCAACGTATCTATAATTTTTTATTGTTCCATGCTATATTATATTCTGTTTTGGACATTATTGGGCTTTATTATACACTTTTATATTATTTTTGGGACTATAACCTATTAACCGGAGGCCCGGCCCAGAATTGCTGTTTTTTGCCTATTTCAGAGTTTCATAGAAAAAGAATATCAAACGGAGTCCAAACGGAATGAAACCTCCGGGAACGTGATTTTTGGAACGAACGTCATCCAGAGGACTTGGACCCTACATCAAGAAAGCAACCAGGAAGGCACGAGGTAGAGGGGCGCGCCTACCACCCCCCCTCTAGCGCGCCCTCCACCCTCGTGGGGCCCATGTTGCTCCATCGACGTACTTCTTCCTCCTATATATACCTACGTACCCCCAAACTATCAGATACGGAGCCAAAAACCTAATTCCGCCGCCGCAACCTTTTGTACCTGTGGGATCCCATCTTGGGGCCTTTTCCGGAGCTCCGCCGGTGGGGGCATCGATCATGGAGGGCTTCTACATCAACACCATAGCCTCTCCGATGATGTGTGAGTAGTTTACCTCAGACCTTCGAGTCCATAGTTATTACCTAGATGGCTTCTTCTCTCTTTTTGGATCTCACTACAATGTTCTCCCCCTCTCTCGTGGAGATCTATTCGATGTAATGTTCTTTTGCGATGTGTTTGTTGATACCGATGAGTTGTGGGTTTATGATCAAGTTTATCTATGAACAATATTTGAATCTTCTCTGAATTCTTTTATGTATGATTGGTTATCTTTGCAAGTCTCTTCGAATTATCAGTTTGGTTTGGCCAACTAGATTGATCTTTCTTCCAATGGGAGAAGTGCTTAGCTTTGGGTTCAATCTTGTGGTTTCCTTTCCCAGTGACAGTAGGGGCAGCAAGGCACGTATTGTATTGTTGCTATCGAGGATAACAAGATGGGGTTTATATCATATTGCATGAGTTTATCCCTCTACATCATGTCATCTTACTTAACGCGTTACTCTGTTCTTTTGAACTTAATACTCTAGATGCATGCTGGATAGCGGTCGATGTGTGGAGTAATAGTAGTAGATGCAGGCAGGAGTCGGTCTACTTGTCGCGGACGTGATGCCTATATACATGATCATACCTAGATATTCTCATAACTATGCTCAATTCTATCAATTTCTCAACAGTAATTTGTTTACCCACCGTAATACGTATGCTCTCGAGAGAATCCACTAGTGAAACCTATGGCCCCGGGGTCTATTTTCTATCATATTAATCTCCCGTCAACAAGCTATTTCTTTTGCTGTTTATTTTGCTTTCTTTACTTTGCATCTTTATCATAAAAATACCAAAAATATTATCTTATCATATCTATTAGATCTCACTTTCGTAAGTGACCGTGAAGGGATTGACAACCCGTTTACTGCGTTGGTTGCGAGGATTTTATTTGTTTGTGTAGGTGCGAGGGACTCGTGCGTGGCCTCCTACTGGATTGATACCTTGGTTCTCAAAAACTGAGGGAAAGACTTACACTGCTTTACTGCATCACCCTTTCCTCTTCAAGGGAAAACCAACGCAGTGCTCAAGAGGTAGCAACACACAGTACATCAATGTATATATCAAAGTGCAATCACATGTATAAATAACGTAAAACTGATATATACCTCATAAGTCTCAGCGGAAACAATCGAACGGGTGTGGAGTCCCATCAACGCCAATGACAAGTTGAGTGTAGACCGTAACCCTACAACGTAACTCTTACTCGTCGTAGAAAATTCCTGCAACATAAGATGTTGCAGCCCTGTAGGTCAGTACATTGAATGTACTGGAAAGTCACATCATAGGAATAATGAACCTATTTGTACATGCAATTTGGCTGGTGGAAAGCTCTAAATTTAGTTTTTGCATAAAGCTAGTTTTTCCCTAGAATAAAAGATATTATTCTACCACTACAGTATAACATAGGATGAGTTGGTAAACCCAACTCAATCCATTCCCAAAGTTTGATTTAAATCCCAACTGTTTAATTAAGAGTGATGAGATCTCCCAGCATTTCCACTACTAGATGCTCAAGTTGTCCGTAACCGTGGACACGGATAATGGATTAGGTTTTAACACTCTGCAGAGGTCTGCGCACTTTTCCCCACAAGACTCGATCGCCTCCCTGGAAGTTCTCGCGCTGCTTGGCGTTTGAGAACTGGATGACCGAGACATAGTATTTCAAAAGTATTCCCCCTTAACCCACGGATAGGCCGGTACACCTACTCATTCTACATCTGCTAGCCTATCCCGGAAGAGGTCACATTATCTACTCAACTAAGCCAGAGCCCATATTGGCTTGTGGCTGCACACAGAAGCTTCTAGACATGAAAACACATTTGATCCCTTTGAGCCTGGGCGGCTGACCGCTAGTGGTGCACCACCATGGATTAACCATGCATGCTCCCACTATACTTTGCCACCATTCAAACCAAATACCGCCCAGGTAGTTCATTTACAAGTCTACTTTGTCACTCATGTCTCACCATGAACACTTCCCAATCCACGTCTACATTTGCGAGGCAGAAATAAACTTACACGGTGGTGACAAGGTTGTATAGATCAGACCTACCTCAAATGAACGACTAGGTAATGGCATAGCCATCTGGCAACAATAAATCCTACCATGCAATCCTACCGCAAAGAACTAAGTGCATAATGTAAACATAGGTAATTGGAAGAATGGTCAAATGTGAACTTGCCTGATAATAGTTGATGAAGATTATATCGCTCTCAGAAATTTACTTAATAGAACTATTCGTCACTCTCCGATGAAAATCTATAAAGTCAAACATTGCATTCACATAAGAAATCATTTCAGAGAACCAAATAACAAGCAACATGAAAAGACTCGGAACAACCAAATGAAAATCCAACACACTCAACCATCACAAAAGTATTCTAAGTGCAAAACAACATATGACATGAGGTTCAAAAATGTGACGTGAACTATGGTGCATACAGGGCATAGTGGTCAACCTATCATGGACATATCCTACTTGTGTGAAAATACCATGAGATTGATCCAAGTCATAGGGTTTGCCTACCATGACAAAGTGCAAAAAGAATTAACTCAATCGGAGCTACGGTTTAGGAGATATGGCCAAATAGGGTTTGAATTCAAATCTGAATAATTTCAAATTTGAAATTGGCCAAAAGTTTTCAAAGTTGGTTATCTGGATAAAGCTATTCTAGACGAACATTTTTCCGCTGGTTTCATCTAATTTGGACTTACGGTTGAAAAGATACGACTATCAGAAGTCCAGGGGCTAAACTGCAATTTCTAGGGACTAAACAGAAAAGAAAAAAATCACAAGCAGGTCATCGGCCACGTGGCTTCTTGCGGGTGGTTGGGCATCATTCGCTGTGGAAGCTATATGGCGAACAGCTGGCATCTAACAAAAACCGACCGATAGTTTTTTAAAAATAAAAACCGCGGTTAACCGCGTACCGGTTCGACTAAAAAAACACACCTAACCTATTCTAATCTAGGCCATCCATGGTAGATCGAATGGGTGAGGGTGGGGCGGTGGCTTACCATGGGCGACGACGACGAACGACGGCGGTGCGGCATTGGGCGGTGACGGGGAAGGCGACGAGGAGTACGGGCGCGTCGAGGGCGTCCGGGGAGTGGTGGTGCGAGGCGTCGGCGGCGTCCAGACGGCAGAGGAAGGGCAGCGGCGCTCTCTGGCTCCGGCGAGGTCGGGCGTGCTCCGGGCGGTCGTTCCCGCGGTGGGAAGGCGATGGGGAGTTTGGGCGCAGCGCGGGCTGTCCGTTGGTGGAGGCGGCGTTGCCCAAGGACGTCGGGGTCGACAAGGCGAAGGCAGGGGAGCTCCGGTGCTCCGGCGAGGTGCACTCGATGATGGCGACGGATAGGAGTAGCATGGGGAAGTGTGAGACAGCGGGATCAACAGAGGGGGTCGCGGGGCATTTATAGGCGCAGTCAGGTGCTCCGGTGGTTAGGAGATGAGCCTCATCCACGAGGGCTGCGGCCGTCGGTTGCGGGAGCGCGGCGCGGTGGCTCTATCCCATGCGGGCTGAGCGGGAGGTTGGGGACGATAGAGGCGGCCCCATGAGTCAGTGGCGGTGGCGGGTGGTGAGCGAGAGAGAGACGAGAGCGGGCGAGCGACGGGAAGGGGCTCAGGCGCGGGAGCAGGCCGTGGGCCTTAATGGCCGGCTGGGCCACATGGTTTGCCCCTGGGCCGAAACGTGTTTCAGTCCAGGTGGCGCCTGGGTGATTTTTTTAAAGAAAAAACAAACAGAACAGAAAACTGCAACAGAGGAAAATAAGTAAAATATTTACATAGGCATATTACATACCAAAATGTTTAGAAAAATACCAAGAATAAGGTGTACTATTTTTCAAGTTCAAATAAAGTACATAAAAATTCATAAAAGTCAAACAGTGCGACTATTGCATTTAAAATCAATAAAAATCATTTTTAAAATAGCAAAATGATTTCAAATTTATTTTCTCCTAATTTTCCATTGAAGGGAATCATTTTACCCTTATTTCCATTTATTTATTTTTAGGAGAAAAATAATTTGAATTAAAACTTAATAACTTCCAAGAGGATTTGAATTTGGAATTTCAAATAACTTCAAAGTGACTTCCAAATTATTCCATTGAAACTTCCAACTCTCTTTCTTCAAATTTGAAGAAGGCATTTTATCTTCCCTCATGAACTCATTGAGTTGCTTAAAGTTTCTAAATTTGAAATATTTCAAATGGAAATCAAATCATTTTCAAACCCCTTTTCATTTCTTTAAATGGAAGAAGTCATTTTATTTTCACTCTAGGGTTTTGTGATGAAATGAATTTGAATTCAAGGAGATCAAAATGCAAGATGACAAGTTCTGGGAAAGTCCTTTTATTCCCTCTCATGCAACTTTCAAAAGTTTCAATTTCCTCTCAATTTCTCACAATCAATCACACAACAATCAATCAAACAATCATAATTATTTATTTAATATAGCATTCCAAAATTTAGAATTTTGGGATGTTACACCTTCTCTCTCTCTCCCTCTTCCTTCTTCTCCTACTCCAACTAGGGAAGGGGGGAAACCCCCCCTTGGGCGCGCCATGAGAGGGTCGGCCCTTCCCTCCCCCACTCCTTTATATACGGGGGAGGGGAGCACCCCATAGACACACAAGTTGATTGTTTAGCCGTGTGTGGTGCCCCCTCCACAGATTTCCACCTCGGTCATATCGTTGTAGTGCTTAGGCGAAGCCCTGCGACGGTAACTTCATCATCACCGTCATCACGCCGTTGTGCTGATGAAACTCTCCCTTGACCGCAGATGGATCTAGAGTTCGTGGGATGTCACCGAGCTGAACGTGTGTAGATCACGGAGGTGCCGTACCTTCGGTGCTAGGATCGGTCGGATCGTGAAGACGTATGACTACATCAATCGTGTTGTCATAATGCTTCCGCTTTTGGTCTACGAGGGTACGTGGACAACACTCTCCCCTCTCATTGGTATGTATCACCTAGATAGATCTTGTGAGATCGTAGGAATTTTTTTGAATTTACTATGTTCCCCAACACCCCCCAATCACCCACACTCACTTGGCGACGGTTCCAAATGCCGTCGCGGAAAGGGGTTAAAAACCATTTATATAGCACCGACGCGTACTAGTGATCCTTCTTATCCGCCAATTATTTGGGGTAGTTTCGCTTCCAGTGACCATTACCTTTGCATTAGAAGCACTCGGTTTCAGGCTTAGGTCTAGCTTTGGGCTTATTCATGGGAGTGGCAACTTGCTTGCCATTCTTTTTGAAGTTCCCCTTCTTTCCCTTACCCTTTTTCTTGAAACTAGTGGTCTTGTTAACCATCAACACTTGATGCCATTTCTTGATTTCTACCTTCGCTGATTCAGCATCGCGAAGAGCTTGGGAACCGTTTTTGTCATCCCTTGCATATTATAGTTCATCACGAAGTTCTAGTAACTTGGTGATAGTGACTAGAGAACTCTGTCAATCACTATCTTATCTGGAAGATTAACTCCCACTTGATTCAAGCGATTGTAGTACCCAGACATTTTGAGCACATGCTCACTAGCTGAGCTATTCTCCTCCATCTTGTAGGCAAAGTACTTGTTAGAGGTATCATATCTCTTAACACAGGCATGAGTCTGAAATATCATTTTCAGCTCTTGTCGTGGATTTTTCACGGCAGATGTCCTAGTGTGAGGACTTGTTGTGAGGCCAACGCAACTAGGTAGTAGCCTGAACGGGGTTGATCGGAATCAAGAGACGCGACGTGGGTTAACACACAAGACAAGGGTTTAGACAGCTTCGGGCCCCGGGAAACATCATCCGGTAATAACACTACACGCTGTTTGTGGCTAGGTCTCATTATGCTCATGAGGGTGTCGCCGCATAAACCGGTTTTCCTCTAGTTGTGTCTAGCCTTCAAGACTATTTCGCCCGTTCTTGGGGTGCCTTGCCCCTCCTTATACAAGTTGGAGGGGCGGGTTACATGTGGAGTCCTACCAGGATTAGGACTAGTTTATCTTCTATTACAAAACCGGATACTAGTCCGGGTCTTGATTGCTTGTAAGGGAAATATTCCTCACGCCTTTCCTCTTAAGCTGGCCCACCATCACATGAACCAGCCTACTGGGCCTTGGGCCTTTTCGTCCGTCCGACCCACCCGCCGGGTCACTAGTGAGTTGCAATGTTCAGGCGGGTTGCCCGTAAACCACCAGGTTCGGGCGGGTCGTCAGTGAGTCGCCAAGCTCCAGCCGGGTCATACATCCGGCGGGTTACACCGCGGGGTATATCCCCGACATTAGCCCCTGATAACCCACAAGTATAGGGGATCACAACAATTTTCGAGGGTAAATTATTTAACCCAAATTTGTAGATTTGACACAAGGGGAGCCAAAGAATATTTGAAGGTATTAGCAGCTGAGTTGTCAATTCAACCACACCTCGAGATTAATTATCTCCAGCAAAGTGATCAGTAGCAAAGTAGTTTGATAGATTTGATAGTAGTGACAGCAGCAACGGTAATAGTAACAGTGATAGCAATAGTTTGTAGCAAGTGTAACAGTGATGATAGCAATAGTAACTTAGCAGAAACAATATAAGTTGATAGTTTTCATAGGCATTGGATCTGTGACTTGTTGGATGATATTCATCATGTGACAGTTGTAACCTAGGGCGATACGACACTAGCTCCAGTCATCGATATAATGTAGGCATGTATTCCGTAAATAGTCATACGTGCTTTATTAAAAGAACTTGCATGACATCTTTCGTCCTACCCTCCCATGGCAGCAGGGTCCATATTGGAAACTAAGGGATATTAGGGCCTCCTTTTAATAGAGAACCGGAACAAAGCATTAACACATAGTGAATACATGAAATCCTCAAACTACGGCCACCACCGAGAGTGGGCCCGGTTGTTGTCACTCTGGGTTTGTCGAATCATAACCGTAATAGGTGACTATAACTTGCAAGATCAGATCTAAAACATGGATATAATGATGAATTCATAAATGGTTCAGAACTGAAATCATGGCACCCGGGCCCAAAGTGAAAAGCATTAAGCATGGCAAAGTCATAGCAACATCAATCTAAGAACATAGTGGATACTAGGGATTAGGCCCTAACAAAACTAACTCGATTACATGATGAATATCATCCAACTCCTCACCAACCAGTGAGCCTACGAAGGAATTACTCACTCCCGGTGGGGGGCATCATGGAATTGGCGATGGAGATAGGTTGGTGATGACGAAGATCGACGATCCCCCTCTCTGGAGCCCCAAACAGACACCAGATCTTCCCTCCCGAGGAAGAACAGGGCTAGGCGGCGGCTCCGTCTCGTGGATCGCAATAATTCTTTCTCCCTGATTTTTTTCTGGAAATATGTGAATTTATAGTATCAGGGGGCTCATCAGCGGGGCCACCAGGTGGGTACAACCCACCTGGGCGCGCCAGGAGAGGGGATGCGCCCTGGTGGGTTGTGCCCACCCAGGGGCCCCTCTCTAGTGGGTCTTGGCTCTAGAAATTCTTATTATTGGTATAAAAAATCCTCGAGAAGTTCCGTTCCATTCCGAGAACTTTTATTTCTGCACAAAAACAACACCATGGTAGTTCTGCTGAAAACATCGTCAGTCCGGGGTTAGTTTCATTCAAATCATGCAAATTAGAGTCCAAAACAAGAGGAATAGCGTGAGAAAAAGTAGATTCGTTGGAGATGTATCAACTCCCCTAAGCTTAAACCTTTGCTTGTCCTCAAGAAATTCAGTTGATAAAATGAAAGTGAGGAAGAAGAACTTTTACAAACTCTTTTGCTCTTGTTTGCATAAATAAGCTTAAACAGCACCTAGGTTTTGAGCCAGCATTATAATTAACCATGTCGACAATAACTCTTAAAGATTATAATGATTCATATCGATGACATAATCAGCTAGCGAGCAATAATAAGATATCTCAAATAGCAACACATTGTCAAAACAACCATGATATAATATGACAATAATGGTATCTCGTTAGCCCTTTCTGAGACTGCAAAACATAAATGCAGAGCACCTCCGAAGTTCAAGCAGCGACTATACATTATAATTCATGGTAGAAAAGATCCACTCATGATGCACCCAACATTAGCTATACACAATGCATAAATCATGACCGCTGTGCTCTACTCAGTTTCTGGCGCTTTGTTTTTAGAGGGTGGTGACACAACATAAAAGTAAATAGAAAGTCCCTTCGCAGAGGGAAACTGACATTTGCAGAGGTGCCAAAGCTCAATTTTTTAAACAGATATAAATGATATTTTGAGACATGCACCCTTCTCATTCACTTCACGACCATCAGTTATCAGCATCTTCCATGCTAAGAACGCTAGTGGCGGTTCCCAAGTGGAAAGTAATGGTTTTGACTCCGTTGGGAGTTTTTGTTTGATTATTTAAGAGATGAACTCTTTTTGTATTTTGCAGTTTGGGACTGGGCATCCCTATTACCGCCCATTTCCTTGTGCGATGGCGAGTGAATAAACACTCGACCTGAGGATAACATGCTTAACACGGAAGATATCGACCACCTCCTGTCATTCCATGAACGATCCGGGCACACAAAACGGATAATTTTTTTAGAAGTTTTTTTAGAGGTGGCACATGCAAATTTACTTAGGACGGCAGGTTAATACCGTATAGGCGAAGCCTAGCAAAATTTACTTAGTATAGGCGAAGCCTAGCAATTTAAGATTGGGAAACGGCCAGCTAGAGAGCAACAATGATCATAACCAGGCATTATGCATAATTAACATTGGACACTAGCATGAGTAAGGTATGAGCACCATGAACATACATATTATAGAGGCTATGTTGGTTTTGATTCAACAACATGCATGAACATGTACCAAGTCAAGCCACTCGAACATTCAGAGGAGGATACCATATCATCATACTACATCACAATCATTTTAACGCTATGTTGATATCCAAGATAAATCATTATTAACTCCCAGATACTTATGCATGGCATGAGAAACTATAATCTCTAATTGTCATTGCAAACATGTTTAATCATAATGGGCTGAATCATGGGCACTAGGTTAAACATATTTACACAGTCAAGACAAGTCGAGTTCATACCAGTTTCTCTTTGCCACGGCCAGTTCATCGGATGTCGTTATTATTGCCTTTCACTTGCATGACCGAATGATATGAAATAATAATAGTGCAAGAGTGCCATGGACCAAGCTAGAATCTGCAAACATTTTATTCAACAGGAGAAGACAAGGTAAAATGGGCTCTTATTAGTTCAACAGTTATTCATATGAGAGCCACTCAACATTTTCATCATGGTCTTCTCCTTGGTAAGACTCGAATAAAAGTAAAGAAATTCAGAGAAACACACTGAAATATTTTTGGAATTTTTAGTTTTCTTTAGCAAGTAAATAAAAAGCAAAAACGAGAAAAACTATTTACACGGGAAAGCTCCCAACAAGCAAAAGAAGAACAAGGAAATCTTTTTGAATTTTCTTTTTAATACTACTACTAAGCATGCATAGAAATTAAATTAACTACAACTAATTTTTTTGGTTTTATTTCTAAAGTTTTTCAAACACATAAGAAGAAAGCAAGAAAAAAATCTAAGCATGGATGATACAATGAAAAAGTGTGAACACCGACAAATAGAATGATATGTGAACATGAATATAATGTCGGTGAGAAACACGTACTCCCCCAAGCTTAGGCTTTTGGCCTAACTTGGTAGTGAATCAGTAGCTTGGAGGGTAGTAGTCGGCGTGGTAGCTCACAGAGGCTCTTGGTGCGGGTGCCTCGGCCTGCCGTGCTTCCACCACTGCTGTGTTGTGAGCTCAGGCATCACTCTCAAGAACAAAATATATCCCCTTGTTGTGACAATCAAAGAGAGCAGGCGCAGGCAAATATGTGTCCACAACATGTGATTGGTTAAACAACAAATTATAAGTGCAGTTATCAGCCCTTCCCTTGAGAATCTTATGCTCCTTTAGGGCATCAAAATCTAAATATCGAGTGGGTAGGATAGGGTCAAAGGGCAAAGGTGAAGCACCAAGTCCTCGTGCTAAACGTGTGGCATAAATTCCACCACAGAACCGGCCACTTTTGGCATTATGCTGAAGTCTACGTGCAAAAATTGCTCCAAGGTTATAATTCCTTTCACCAGTGAGAGCGGTGTGAATGAGGCTCAAGTCTGGCGAACAAAGTATGCTACAGTCTTGCTTGCCTACTATGAATTTCGCGTTAAATAATGCAATGTACTAAATTGCGGGAAAGTGAATGTTCTTTATTCTTCCTTGCCTTACTCCCCTATTTTCACCGTAACAATGGCTAGTCAAGAAGGTCTCATACTCAGCCTTTGCTGGCTCATCAAGTGAACTCCAAAATGGAAGTTTGCAATGGTAAGCAAAATTTTCCAGTGGAATAGTAAATGGTTCATCATAAAGCATAAAAGACACCCTAGACTCACGTGGAAAATATTTAAATCCTTTGACAAATGATTCGGTGAGAAGATAGCATTTTTCACACTTATCCGAGAGGTAGGGACCGAGACCGGCATTGGCAATGAATTGCATGAACTCCTCATGAATTCCAGCTTCTTGCCGGAACGGGATGTGTGGCCATTCGCATGGTCGTACCTCTGCCAACCTCCGAGGGTGGAGATCATTGTCGGAAGACTCCCCAATAACACCCTTGGAGTTCTTCCTTGAGCCATATTTTCTAAAGATATTCATGCCCGCGAACAATTTTTCCAAGTAACAATCCCCTGAAACAGTTTCAGAAATGGAGCTTCAAGCAAAGAGATCGAAAATGGAAGAAAAATGAGTAAGAAATCGGGAGAGAGAGCAAGAGTGATATTTTTCTGGAGGTAGGTGACAATGTGAGATGAAGAGATAAGTGAGGTGGCCCACGTGGAGACCACAACCCCCCAGGGCGCGCCAGGGGGTGCTGGCGTGCCCAAGTGGGTTGTGCCCACCTAGTGCACCTCCCTCTGGTTATTTTTGCACCAAAAATTCTTAAATATTCAGAAAAAAATCATATAAAATTTTCAGGGTATTCTGAGAACTTTTATTTTTGGGTCATTTTTTATTGCACGGGAAATTCAGAAAACAGACAAAACATGGCATTTATCATATTTAACTAATAAAAACAGAGAATAAATAGTAGGGACAGAAAGTAGTGCTTACTAAATTCATCAACTTCATGCCGTTCAGAAATGATTCATTAATAAGGTTGATCAGGTCTTATTAACAACCACTTTCGATTAGCATGAAACCGAAGAACTGTCGTAAATCACTAAGTTACCTCAATGGGGATGTGCATTTCCCCAACAATAATAATTTTATATTTCTTTTTGACAGTAGGTAAAGGTATTTGAAAACTTCCAATAGTGATCGTCGGAGATTTTTCAATAACATTAATACCATTCACTTGGAATTGTTTCTTCGGAAAGTGCACTGTATGCTCATTACCATTGATATGAAAAGTGACCTTGCTTTTATTGCAATCAATAACAGCCCCTGTAGTGTTTAAGAAGGGTCTACCAAGGATAATCGACATGTTGTCGTCCTCGGACATCTCAAGTATAACAAAGTCGGTCAAAATAGTAACATTAGCAACAACAACAGGCACATCCTCATAGATATTGATAGGTATGACAGTTGATTTATCAGCCATTTTCAAAGATATTTCAGTAGGTGTGTGTTTATTCTAATCAAGTCTTTTATATAAAGAGAAAGGCATAACACTAACACCAGCTCCTAAATCACACAAAGTAGTTTTCACATAATTCTTTTTGATAGAGCAAGGTATAGTTGGTATTCCCAGATCTCCAAATTTTTTAGGTACTCCATCTTTAAAAGTATAATTAGCAAGCATAGTGGAGATTTCAGCTTCCGGTATTTTTCTCTTATTTGTGATGATGTCTTTCACATACTTTGCATAAGGAGGCATTTTCAAGATATCAGTCAAGCGAGTACGCAAAAAGACTGGCCTCAGCATTTCAGCAAAGCGTTCAAGTTCTTCATCATCATTCTTTTTAGTTGACTTGGGTGGAAAAGCCATAGGTTTTTGGACCCACGGTTCTCTTCCTTTACCGTGTTTTCTAGTAATGAAGTCTCTTTTTTCATACCTTTTATTCTTAGGTTGTGGGTTATCAAGATCAACAGGTGGTTCTATCTCAACATCATTATCTGGTTCTTTTTCATTTGTTGGTTGAGAGTCTTCATGAACTCATCATTATCTTTTTCATTATCATTAGGTGAGTGTCCATTACCAGATTGAGCTTCAGCATCAGAGATAGAAACTTCATTTTCATTATCAGGAGGTTTTTCTATTTCAGGTTCACTAGAAGTGTGCAAAGTCCTATCATTTTTTTCTTTTTAGAAGGACTAGGTGCATTAATGTTAGCTCTTTGTGAATCTTGTTCAATTCTTTTTGGGTGTCCCTTAGGATAAAGTGGTTCCTGAGTCATTTTACCTCCTCTAGTTGCAACTCTAACAGCAAAGTCATGCATATTATGATTCATTTCATCAAGTAATTCTCTTTGAGATTTAGCAACTTGTTCTAGTTGATTTTGTACCATATAAGCATGTTTTCCAACACCTCTAACATCATTTCAGATTCTAAATAACAAGTCACTCAAGCGAGCAATCATATCAGAGTTATATTTCAACTGTTTCATAACATTTGCTTTGAAGTGATCTTGTTTTCTAATGTAGTTTTCAAACTCATAAAGGCATCGACTAGGATGCATATTGTGAGGATTATCATTTTCATTAAACTTCATAAGAGAATTTAGCTCTACCACCTTAGGCAGTGGTGGTGTATTAAGCCCATGTATTTCTTCAATAGGAGGTAAATTTTTAACATCCTCAGCTTTAATACCTTTTCCTTCATAGATTTCTTTTCCTCTTGCATATCTTCAGGACTGAGATATAATATACCCCTCTTCTTTGGAGTGAGTTTAGGCGGTGGTTCAGGAAGAGTCCAATCATCATAATTTTTCAATATGTTATTCAATAATTCTTCAGCTTATCCAACAGTTTGTTCCCTGAAAACACAACCAACACAACTATCTAGGAAGTCCCTAGAAGCATCGGTTAGTCCATTATAGAAGATATCAAGTATTTCATTTTTCTTAAGAGGATGATCAGGCAAAGCATTAAGTAACTGGCAAAGCCTCCCCCAAGCTTGTGGGAGACTCTCTTCTTTAGTTTGCACAAAGTTAAATATTTCCTGTAAGGCAGCTTGTTTCATATAGCAGGAAAATATTTTTCAGAGAAGTAATAAACCATATCCTGGGGACTATGCACACAACCAGGAGCAAGAGTGTTGTACCAAGATTTTAGCATCACCCTTTAATGAGAAAGGAAATGATTTGAGAATAAAGCAATAACGAGTTTTCTCATCATGAGTAAAAAGGGTGGCTATGTCATTCAACTTAGTAAGATATGCCACAATAGTTTCAGTTTCATAACCATGGAAAGGATCAGATTCAACCAAAGTAATTAACTCTGGGTCGACAAAGAATTCATGATCCTTATCGGCAATACAGATAGGTGAAGTAGCAAACTTAGGATCACATTTCATTCTAGCATTCAAATATTTTTCTTTATACTTGCATATTAATTTCTATAGATCATCTCTATCATTGCAAGCAAGAATATCTCTAGTTGCTTCGTCACTCATAACATAACCTTCCGGTACCTTAGACAATTCACATCTAGGGAGGCTAGTTCTAGTAGGTGTTTCAGGAGATTGAGTTTCAAGTTCATCATCAGATTCAACAACATCATGTTGTATAACTCTAGCAATTTGTTTATCAAGAAATTCACCAAGTGGCACATCATCATTATCAACCAAGGTACTAGCATCATCATAAGCTTCACGATTGGCGGCTCTCCCGATCGAAGGCGAGTCTCCAGTAGAGGTTGAAACACGATGGGCTAGAGAGACCCTTCAGAAAGATTTAACCCAACAGCAGGCTTATTCATACGGTCGCGAGAGGATTCATTCCACCCCCCGCCCGAGTCGGAGCTACAACAGGCATATGGATGAACCGGCTGTGTCAAGCTGTGCGCGAAACCGTAACCCGCTGCGAGGGCATAACCCGGCGGGTGGCGGTGCTAATGCCCAGGATGTGGTGGATCACGATAGAGCACGTCGAGAAGCCGAGTTAGCAGTGCAGTACGCGGCCCGTCAGCTTACCCTAGTTCGTCCGACCACTTCAGTGGAACCAGGTGTGGTTTTTAGTTCTTTGGGGATGTCGTGTCTCACCCCAGCCTTACGTAACGTGCGGCTGCCCAAGGTTTTCAAAGGTCCTCGTAAGGTGCCCAATTACACTGTCGATTTACCCCCCCAAATCATGGGTCGAGAGCTATGAGATGGCAATGGAGATGCTAGACGTGGATGATGTGGCATGTGCTAAGTACTTCACGATGATTCTAGAAGGGACAGCTCGTACCTGGTTGAAAAGCTTGCCAGCTAACTCCATCGGGTCATGGGCTGAGTTAAAAAGCCGGTTTATCCAGAATTTCAAAGATACATGTAAGCAACCCATGTCAATCATGGACCTGGCCGCCTGTGTTCAAGAGTAAGAGGAGTCTACAACCCATTGGGTGAAGCGAGTCTCAGCTATCCTGCATTCATCAGACCGCATCAATGCTGATACGGCAGTCTTAACATTGGAAGGCAATTGCCGGTTTACGCCTTTGAAGCTGAAGTTGGGATGACTCAAGCGTCACTGCAATGACATGGACACGCTTATGGCGGCTCTGGTTAAGTATGCCGACTCGGATAGTACCAAGGACCCTGAGTCTGAGGATGAAAAGCCGAGGAAGGGAAAGAAGAATGGCAGTGCCAAGGGGCAGCAGCATAACCCAGTGGGTCATGGGAACAACGATAAGCGCAAGGCAGATAATAGTTTGGATTTTGTGGCGAACACCAACACTCCCAGGATAATGGCCAGCGCCGTAAGGGTAAACCGGCCCAGCTGGGTAGAGGATCATGTCCCAATCTTGAATACCTGTTAAACCAGCCTTGCCCAAAGCACGGGGCGCGAGAAAGGCCAGCTACACACCTTTGGAAGGATTGCTTTATCATGCAGGAGTTTAAAAATTCGAATCTTTTCCAATACGACCATGAACCACCCGGCAGGTCAGGTGGCGGTTCTCATGGGATGGGTTATGGTGGAGGCGGCTCCGGTTCAGGATTTCAAGGCAACCAAACCGGACATGGCAACCAAGGCAGTCAGGGCAACCAGGGTGGTTATAATCATCAGGGGAGTCAGCAGCAGTAACAATTGGGTTATCATAGTAATCCGAAGCAGTTGAATAGTGGGCAGTGCCATGTCTTCACCACTATCTTATGTAAGCGCGATCAGAAACTTCATAAAAGGGCAGTAAACTCCGTTGAACCAGCGGTGCCCCGTTATTTGCGCTGGTCTGAACAACCCATTTTGTGGAGTCGAGAGGATCATCCACCCCAGGTTGACAATCCGGGTCATCTAGCTTTAGTGGTGGCACCTCAGGTTGGGGGTATAAGTTCACCAAGGTGCTCATGGATGGAGTAAGAAGTATCAATATACTTTACTATGAAACCTTCCGTCGCATGGGGTTGACAGATAAAAATCTTAAACCACCGAACACCGTCTTTCATGGTGTGGTGCCTGGTAAGTCGGCGTACCCAGTTGGCAAGATAGCTCTAGAGGTTGCCTTTGGAGATGATCACGATTCAAGATCAGGGACATTGACTTTTGAAGTGGTGAAAATCAAGAATCCATATCATGCCCTGTTTGGACGGCCGGCTTATGCTAAGTTCATGGCAAGGCTCTGTTATGTTTATCTGCAGCTTAAGATGCCAGGTCATAAGGGGATAATCACGATACATGGGAGTAGGAAGATTGCTTTGGAATGTGAAGAAGGTGATGCGGCCTATGCTGAGTCGGTTTGTGCAACAGAGGAACTTAAGTTCTATTAGGACAATGTTGATCCGGCAGATATGACTTCTCTGAAAAAGCCAACTACAGAGCATGATCCGGCTTTGAAGTTTAAATCGACTGAGGAGACTAAGTTGGTTGACTTTGTTCCTGGCGATTCATCCAGGCAGTTCAGCATCAGCGCTAACCTGAATCCAAAATAGGAAAGCGCGCTCATCGAGTTCATCCATGAGAACCGGGATATCTTTGCATGGAAGCCTTCTGACATGCCAGGTGTACCGAGGGAACTCGTTGAGCACACTCTTAATATAGATCCTAATTTTAAACCGGTTAGGCAGTTTCTCTGCCGCTTCAATGAAGAAAGGTGCAAGGCTATTGGTGAGGAGGTAGCCCGGCTCTTGGTAGCAGGGTTTATTGTGGAGGTTTTCCACCCTGAGTGGCTGGCTAATCCGGTGTTGGTACTTAAGAAGAACGACACTTGGCTTATGTGTGTGGACTACACATATTTAAACAAAGCCTGTCCAGCTGATCCCTTTTCTCTCCCTCGTATCGATCAAATCATTGATGCTACGGCGGGTTGTGATCGTTTGAGTTTACTGGACGCTTATTCTGGTTATCATCAGATCAAAATGGCAGTTAAGGACCAGGAGAAGTGAGCTTTTATAACTCCCTTTGGAGCCTTCTGCTATGTATCTATGCCTTTTGGGCTCAAGAGTGCCCAGGCGACTTATCAGCGCTGTGTGCAGAATTTTCTTCATACTCAGATTGGGCGCAATGTTCATGCTTATGTGAATGATATTGTAGTGAAGTCCAGAAAGGAGGAGACGTTAATAGATGACTTGAGGGAAACCTTTGACAATCTCCGTGTCTATAAGATGATGCTTAATCTGGCCAAGTGTGTTTTTGGTGTTCTAGCAGGCAAGCTCTTGGGTTTTCTGGTGTCAAACAGGGGCATTGAAGGTAATCCAGAGAAGATCAAAGCTATTACGTCTCTGGCTAAACCGGTGTGCATTAACGATGTCCAGCGTCTGGCGGGTCATATTGCAACATTGAGTCGGTTTATCAGCCGTTTGGGAGAAAAGGCAATCCCTCTGTATCAGATGATGAAGAAAACAGACAATTTTGTTTGGAGTGATGCTGCTAATACGACATTTGAGGACCTGAAGAAACAGTTAGCCGAGGCACCTGTCCTTGCGGCTCCGGTCGATAAAGAACCACTTTTGTTATATGTGGTTGCTAATGCCTGGGCTGTTAGTGTGGCCATTGTGGTGGAGCACAAGGAGGCTGGGAAGGAGTATCCAGTTCAACGGTCGGTTTATTATATCAATTAAGTGCTTATTGAGTCCAAGCAGAGGTACCCACATTGGCAGAAGCTGGTGTATGGAGTTTTTATGGCAAGCCGGAAGCTTAAGCAATATTTTTAGGGTCATCCCATCACTGTGGTCAGTTCTGCTCCGTTGGGGGACATCATCCAGAACAGGGAAGCAACTGGTCGGGTTGCCAAGTGGGCCATTGAGCTTGGACCTCATGGAATAAAATATGCCTCGGACGGCAGTCAAGTCCCAAGCACTAACAGAGCTGGTTGCCAACTGGCCGGTTTATCAATGACTGGATAGAGTTACAGGCACCGGAGGAAAAGCCAGATAACACTTATTGGACTATTCATTTTGATGGGTCCAGGCAATTGGAGGGCTCGGGGCTGGAGTCGTATTAACTTCCCACGAGGTGATAAGTTTTGTTATGTTCTCCGTTTAATGTTCCCTTGCACTAACAATGCAGCTGAATATGAGGCCTTGCTCCATGGTCTTCGAATGGCTAAGGAGATGAATTTAAGCTGGGTTAAGTGCTTGGGTGACTCGGACCTAGTAGCTCAACAGGTGTCTGGCACTTGGGATTCCAAGGAACCACTCATGGCGGCATATCGACGAGAGGTGGACATAGTGGCTGGTCATTTCAAGGGTTATCAAGTTGACCATATAGACCGACGAAAGAATGAAGTAGCGGATGCTTTAAGTCGCTTGGGCTCTCAACGTAAACCGGTGCCTCCCAATGTTTTCCTGGATGTTTTGCATAACCCGTCGACCAAGCTACCTACAGAGGAGGATTTGGTTGCTCCTAACCTGGAGGCTCAATTAGTGGTGGCTCTTCATGTTATTGCGGATTGGACAGTCCCATACCTGGCATACATGAACCAGGGCGAGTTACCGGAGGATGAAACTTTGGCCAGGCAGATAATCCAGTGATCCAAGTCAATGAATATTGTCAATGGAGAGTTGCATCATTGCGGTGTAACAGGGGCATTTCGGCGTTATGTATCTCCTGAAGAAGGCTGTGAGATTTTGCATGAGATCCATGAAGGAGATTGTGGTCACCACGCCGGTTCAAAATCCTTGGTCACCAAAGCTTTTCGTCATGGCTTTTATTGGTTGACGGCTCATGCTGACGCGGAGGACTTAGTGAGAAAGTGTGATGCTTGTCAGAAATTTTCACGCCGAGCCCATGTTCCGGCTCAAGAGTTGAGGATCATTCCAATCACTTGGCCGTTTGCAACTTGGGGGCTGGATATGGTTGGGCCCTTTAAGAGATCCAAGGATAAGAAGACCCACCTTCTAGTGGCGGTTGATAAATTCACCAAGTGGGTAGAGGCAGAGCCAGTCAGTAAGTGTGATGCAGCTACGGCGGTTCAATTCATCAAAAAGGTGATCTTCCGTTTTGGTTTTCCACACAGCATCATAACTGATGATGGTACTAATCTGTCCAAGGGTGTTATGGAAGAATTTTGTCAACGTGAGCACATCCGGCTTGACGTGTCATTAGTGGCTCACACCCCCAATCTAATGGTCAAGCAGAGAGAGCCAGTCAAGAGATTTTGAGAGGCATCAAGCCCCGGCTTATGGTTCCTTTAAAGCGGACGCCGGGTTGTTGGGTGGAGGAGTTACCTTCTATGTTATGGAGCATCAATACCACACAGAAAAAATCTATGGGTTACACACCTTCTTTCATGGTTTACGGAGCAGAGGCGGTTCTCCCTAGTTACATCTGTCATGACTCACCCCGTGTGGCGGCTTATGTTGAAGCTGATAATGAGAAAGCACGTCAGGATTCGCTTAACCTGTTAGATGAGGAGCGTGATATTGCAGGGGCTTGTTCGGCGATTTACCAGCAAGACCTGCATTGTTATCACAACCACTAGGTTAAAACCAAAACTTTTCAAGAAGGTGATCTGGTGCTCCGGCTCATCTAGGATCAGACCGATATGCACAAGTTATCCCCACCTTGGGAAGGACTCTTTGTGGTCAGCAAGAATCTGCACAATGGATCATACTACCTTACCGATGTTCGAGAGCACAAATACTCACGTAAATCGGAGAAGGAGACCCAACGGTCGTGGAATATAGCTCATCTTCGGCCTTACTATACTTGAGCCATAGGCTCTTCTTATGTACATAGTTATGACCATGTATATATTATGATCAATACAATAAACCGGAGCCTCAGCTAAAGCGGGGTCTCTGTTATTTTTTACATCATGTGTGGTTACATGGGGGCTTCTGTTTATAAAGCGGAGTGCTGTTTACCCATTGATCCAGCTTATAAAGCCATATATATAATCACTTGGGGGCTTGGTCGTATTCGGACCATAGCTACACCTCTTGATCGGTATAAGGCCACCAGGGAAATCACTTGGGGCTTGGTTTATTCACACCATAGCTACACCTCTTGATCGCCTTAAGGCCAAAAGGAAATCACATGGTGTCAAAGAGAGTGTTGCAAAAGCAAAACTCAAACAAGGCACCCACTGAGCACAACTCAAAATATTGCTTGGGGGCTCTTTGCTTCTCAAAGAACAAAGAAGTCTACACCCTTGTAATAGGCTATCAAGCCAGGCTTGGAAGCCAGGTGTATTCACCTAAAACCCCTGGTTATCCTGCCTTTTTAAGTAAGCCACCCCGTCCAGGTAATCCTGGTATGACCCGCCGAACGTTTGACAAGTCAATCTCATAGACCCTGAACTTGTCAAAGTTAAAACGACGATTGGTTAATGTGAGGTCCATCTTAAAAGGCTTGGTAAAATGGTTTAACTCAGTGGCCATGCATGTTCTTTTTATGCTTTTTATTTGCCAAAGTTTTTTTCCTTTGGTGAGATTCGTAATATCTTACTATAAACTGGCGTTTATTGACCTGGTTTGGCTTTCAACGACAAAGTTGTCAGTACATGATCGGTTATAATCCGGCGCTTATTTCCCCGGTCTGGTTTCAAATACAAGTCACTAGTATTATATATGGATAAACCGATGTTTATTATAACCCGGTACGGTTTTATCATAAACCATCAAAACATGGAAGGAGTTATCAATACTCAAGATTGGGGTTATCAGCCTTACTATACCAAAAGTTGGTCAACCAACGGTGTGACTCAATGTCACAGGTATCATCTATTTCATATTTGATTATTTTCAAGTACGGCCTTGGTTATACACCCAGGCTATATATTTGGGCATCATGACCCGTCCGGCGGTAAACCTCCAGGACACTTTCAACCTCTTGTATGCAGGAACAGTTGGAATAAAACCGCTACGGATTATGAACATAATAGATCCTAAAGCATGGCGGATTATCAGTATCAGGAAAAATAAATATGCTCGGTGGCATAACAGACCAAGTGTTTGAACTAGCCTATTACAAGGCGCTTTAATGCCTAAAAAGAATAATTGTTTTCAGCAAGTGTGGCAGTATGCAGAAGGCTAAACCGGCCTCCGGATCATGACTCGTCATCAGGCTGACTTGAAGGCTGTGGGTCGTCTTGCGCTGGTGCATCTTCCTCCCCTCTGCCCAGTGGCTGGAAGCCAATGGTTGCCCAATCGATTCCAGTTAAGGCCTTCATTGCTTATAAGGTTGGAGGGGTCAACATCATGGGCATAGGTGTGCTTACGGATTGGCGGAATAAGATCTTATACATCATGTGTTGGCGCAGGAAGTTTTTTATGATTAGAATCATAAACTGGGTGATAGTGAGAGAGATTTGTTTCCTCCGCCAATTTGCTCGCTAAGGGGCGCAGTTCCTTTGTCAGCCTTCGAAGATCATCATTGTTGAACTCTGAACCGCTGTCCCTTAGGCTCGGATAGACGCTTCCTATGTTTGCTGCGTCAAGATCTGGTATCCAAGCCTTAGCCCGGATTAGCATAGTCAGAGCACCTGACCTTGCAATTGACCTTTTTAACTCATCCAGCCGGGCAGGCAGCATTGATAGCTTCTCAAGGGTTTCCTTTATCAAAGTTGGGGGCGGTTTGTTAGGAGCCGCAGTGCAAATGGCCCGTCGGGCTCCGGAATATAACTTCTCTATAAGAGTATAGGCAGCCTTCAGTTTCATCTGCATGTCAGAGCCCAGATGGGTAATGCGAGTTCCTGCGTCATTGCGAGTATCAATAAACCAGTAACTGATGAGATAATATCTGTTGAAAATTTCAGGTGAGGATACTTACCAAACATAGCAGCGGTCATGGCATTTATCTGTCGCTTTAAACCGGTCAACTCTTCAGCCACCGGTTTAAGGGTTGTTTCTGCGTCCTCAGCTTTCTTTTCCAATGCGGCCTTCTCTATGCCCCAATCTGCCCGCTCCTTCTTAAAAGTTTCTTTCAGCTTCTCCATGGCTGCTAAGGCACTGGTCAATTCCTCTTTAGCTTTGAAGGTTTCTGCTTGCTGGGATTTAATATTTTGTTGAAGGTCAGTGGTTTGGGCATCCTTTTTGCTCTGCTCAGATTATAAGAGACAGACATATCATGAGTTGGCAGTACATATTTGAAGTACGAAGCACATAACAAGTTCTACACTTGGCACTTGGGGGCTAATGCCTATTTACTCAATTATCAGACTTTTTTACAAGTCCCAAGCGCAATACAAGTATTATTCTTGGCACTTGGGGGCTAATGTACATTTGCTCAAAGAAACATTGGTCAAAGTCCCGGTTCACCTTGGAAAGATAAACTGGCCCTTGGGGACTACATAGGAAAAAGTTAAAAGATTAAAATTCTAAAGTACCAGTTCATCTTAAAAATATCAACCGACCCTTGGAGGCTAAGCATGCAAAGTTGACATATTACAAAGTCCCGGTTTAGATTGGCATCATAAATCGGCCCTTGGGGGCTACTGGAGTTGGTATTTGAAATCGTACATAAGAGAGAAACGGTTATGTAGTTACCTCATATCGCTCCTACATCAGATTCACTAAACCGGCTTCGTAGTCATGATTTGTGTACAAACAGTTTTTAAAACCAGAATGAAGTTCTTGGGCATTGAGGTGGGCATAGCTTGACAAGTCCGTGCTCCACTTGCCTTTGCCCATAGCAGAAAGCTCTTCCTTGGCACTATGCTTTAATAACGCAACAGGATTGCCAGGAGTGGTGTGGCCAACACCAGTAATCATAATGTCATCTTCCTTGTCATTAGCAGCCTTTACTAGAGTTGACGGTTTATCAGTGGCCTTAGCTGGACTTGACGGTTTATCATCAGTTCGGACCGGGCTTGTTGGTTTGTCAGCATGGCATGTTGCATCAAATTCTGCTTGTTCAACAAAAAGTCCTGATCTTGAGGTGGCGGATCATCATGCATGGCGTCGGCATGTGTTCCTTTTGGTTCTAGAGTTCTCTCTGGTTCAATAACCACATCATCATCAGACAGTTTATTTACCCGAGCTTTCTTGCTAGGTCTGGCCTTGGCTCTGAAAGAAAAAGATATAAAGGTTAGTATAACATGCAAGTATAAAGCGTCAAAAGATTTAGTTAAAGTGCTTACCAGGAACTGTCTTAAGAGGAGGGAGTTGTGTGGCTGTTGACTCGCCAGATGATGAATGAGGCATTCCCTGATAATTTGAATCAGATGGATTAAGAGGTTGTCGGAAATACCCTGCCTTGGGATAAGAAGTATCAGAAGTGGGTGAGACCTCAGATTGACGTTTCCGAACCGGAGTGTTCGGTAAACCGGCCGAAGTGACTACTTGGCCGCTTTGCCGGGTTGTGTGGCGAGCCTCGTGCTGCTGCTTCTTCAAAAGAAAGTTTGGGTCCAAGTGAGCTAGGGGTGAGAAAATTTTATTTTCCAGATTGTTTGACGGATTTTCTGTGTTGGCGTCTGAACCAGAGGAAAGAGTAATTACCTCAGCGTCATCGGTTTCGCTGCCTTCAGCGTCATCCTGATAATAATCATTATCAATGAGGTGTATGAAAAACGAACCAAGAGAGTCAAGTTCTACCTCTGAGTCCGGATTATCAAGGTATTCATCGAGATTCAACCTGGTGGATTCAGCTGCCTTCTTCTTGGCAGGTTTCTTGACGACCTTCGTCTTAGGTCGAGGGGTCTTGGCCGGTTTATATTGAGGTTTCTTCTTCCAAAATGAGTTCTCACCCTGTTTAAAGATTGGCAGAGGTTATAAAAAAATGCACAGTTAAGAATATCAAGTACAAGCAGGAGTGAGGCAATTCTTATAGCTGGCGGTTTTTTCCAAGTATTGAAGGGACTTAACCCAGTCTTGCTATAGACAACCTCCGGTTCATTCAGTATTTTCTTAACAGATTTAGTAACTTCAGCCTCTGTTAGCTAGATATTAATATGTCGTTGAGGATCTTTTGAGTCCCCTGTGTATTGACACATTAAACCGGGGTGACGGCTTAAAGGCAAAATGCTACATGATATCCAGCAACGAACAAAATCAACTCCTGTTAAACCATTGGCCATAAAAGCTCTGAGCTTGTCAAGTTGTGGTGCATATGTGGCCCGCTCCTTTGCAGACAACCGTTGCGGAAATGGATGTGTGTTGGTAAGCCGGTGGGCACGGTAACCCGGCAGAGGGTTCTCATCATCAGGGGAAGTGTCCTTACAGTAGAACCAAGTTTGGTTCCAGTCCTTAGGGTGACTATGGAGTTTGGCGTGAGGGAAGCTGACGTCTTTCCTTTTCTGAATGGAAATGCCGCCCAGTTCAGTGTTGGGCCCGTCTACAAATTCAGTACGACGGTTCAAATAGAAAAAATCCCTGAACAGTTCAACGGTCGGCTCTTCTTGCAGATAGGCCTCACAAAATACTTGAAAGTTGCAAATATTGGACACAGAGTTAGGTCCAATATCTTGAGAGTGGATCTGGAAGTTGGCAAGCAATCACGAAAGAACTTGGACCCGGGCGGTTAAAAACCACGGCTCATATGATCAACAAATACCACTACCTCGCCATCCCTAGGGGTAGGAGGATTTTCTGGACCGGAAACTTGCCAGTGGATTTTGCTTCATTTTGGTAAAGTGCCAGTTCTGACACATCCTTTCAAATCATCTTCAGTAACCCGGGAAGGGACCTAGTTACAAGAATAAAATTGTTTGGACATTTCAAATGAAGAGCTGGAAAAATATTAATGCCGGTTTAAGACTCATGGTTGACAAGCATAAAGCGTAGCAGGTTAAGGAAAAGGTATTTAAGCATGCAAAATGGTTAAACCGGAGGTTGATGCTATTATAAATGGTAAAGCGATTGGCGGTTTACAAGGGGACTAATGGTATATGGCAGATTATTTTCTAAAGGATAAACCGCCAACACAGACAATGAAAGTACAGATCTGAAGCAAAAAGATGACTAAGTGAGGAAAAACAAGTTTCACAGTTTCACATTGGAATTTCGGATCTAACACATGTCAAAAAAAGGAAAATATTTAGACCTAAAAATTGTGGCCTGAGCAGTTCGTGAAGTTCCAGATCGGGTTCTTTATGCACAAAGAACATGGTTTGATGGCAAAATGAGGACTATCATTGCTACCGCATGGAAGTACGTCAAGTTTGAAGTCCATTATATAGGATCTAATGAAGAACAAGGGAAGAACACAATGAAGCTTCTATGAACTCACACGAACCCTAGCGGATCTACAGTGGAAAGGAAGAAGAACTTACTGAAGCTGTGAAATAGCGGAGAGGCGCTGCGGTTTTCTGGTACGGTCAGGGTGATGCAGCGGCCGAAGTTGAGGCAGAAGCAAAGGTCAACGACGGCGGCGGCGCTCGAGTGCTGAGGCGACGCGAGGTGGAAGAGAGACGAAGAGGCAATGAGAGAAAAGGAAAGGGACCTTCGGTCTTATTTATAAGGCGAAGGGATAAGTGACAGGCGCGGAAATCGAGGAGCCCAAAAAATGGATATATGAAAAAGTTGTTGCCTTGATTGTTGGAGTCTCATTAATAAAAGGTATCTTCGGTTTTAATGAACATGTGACGTCATGGCGGTATATTATGATCATGGAAGATGACGTCATGCTGGATTACAAGGCTTACTCGAAAGAACTGAAGAAGAAGTTTTCATAAGGTGTTGAAGATTGACATGAACAGGTTCAAATCAATCTGGGGCCTAATGTTGGGGATATTACTACTGAGTATAAACCGGCCAGGAGGGGCCGGATTATACCCATAACAAAGTTATTCATACAGAATCCCATGAAGACAAAGGGATATGACGCTTTTATGGAGTAGATCTGATAAGAAGGCCCAGGGTCCAATGGCGGATTCAGGCCCATAGACATATACCACCATATAGTGTGTAACTTGTATTGTAAGATAAGGAAAGGGTAGTAACCAGGCCGGACACGTTTATGAGCTGGCCAGGATTCTGTAAACCGGTGGGCATCAACCTGTGTATATAAAGGGACGACCCGGTGGTGGTTTAGGGACAGACAACAACAACTCGAGAGCCAGGCGAAGCGGATTCGCTCCCTGGTCATCGAAACCCTAGCAATTCCACCATAACTGGAGTAGGCTTTTACCTTCATCGTAAGGGGCCGAACCAGTATAATTCCTTGCGTCATTTGTCTGCTTTAACCCCTTTAAGCTAACCTGTCGCGATGGCTCCACGACTAAGTCCTTTCACGAGGACATCTGCCGTGACAAAACCACGACAAGTAGCATCATCAATAACTTGCGACATATCAGAATTAATAGCATGTGGTGGTGTTGCAAGTTTACTCATAACAGAAGGCGAATCTAAAGTAGAACTGGATGGCAGTTCCTTAACTCCCCTCGTCCTTGAGGGAAATACCTTAGTCTTTGGATACTTTAGAATCTTCATAGTGATAATATGATAATAATCCCAAGTGACTCAACAAATATAGCTATGCTCCCCAGCAACGGCACTAGAAAAAGGTCTTGATAACCCACAAGTATAGGGGTTCGCAACAGTTTTTGAGGGTAAAGTATTTAACCCAAATTTATAGATTCGACACAAGGGGAGCCAAAGAATATTTGAAGGTATTAGCAGCTGATTTGTCAATTCAACCACACCTGGAGATTAATTATCTGCAGGAAAGTAATCAGTAGCAAAGTAGTTTGATAGTTTTGATAGTAGTGATAGCAGCAACGGTAACAGTAACAGTGATAGCAATAGTTTGTAGCAAGTGTAACAGTGATGATAGCAGTAGTAACTTAGCAGAAACAATATAAGATCAATTTGTAGGCATTGGATCGGTGACTTGTTGGATGATATTCATCATGTGACAGTTATAACCTAGGTGTTAGAAATGTGCCCTAGAGGCAATAATAAAGTGGTTATTATTATATTTCCATGTTCATGATAATTGTCTATTGTTCATGCTATAATTGTATTAACCGGAAACCGTAATACATGTGTGAATACATAGATCGTAATATGTCCCTAGTAAGCCTCTAGTTGACTAACTCGTTGATCAATAGATGGTCATGGTTTCCTGACCATGGACATTGGATGTCATTGAGAACGGGATCACATCATTAGGAGAATGATGTGATGGACAAGACCCAATCCTAAGCGTAGCACAAGATCGTGTGGTTTGTTTGCTAAAGCTTTTCTAATGTCAAGTATCATTTTCTTAGACCATGAAATTGTGCAACTCCCGGATACCGTAGGAATGCTTTGGGTATACAAAATGTCACAACATAACTGGGTGGCTATAAAGGTGCACTACAGGTATCTCCGAAAGTATCTGTTGGGTTGGCACGAATCGAGACTGGGATTTGTCACTCCGTATGAGGGAGAGGTATCTCTGGGCCCACTCGGTAATGCATCATCATAATGAACTCAATGTGACTAAGGATTTAGCCACGGGATCATGCATTATGAAATGAGTAAAGAGACTTGTCGGTAATGAGATTGAATGAGGTATAGAGATACCGACAATCGAATCTCGGACAAGTAACATACCGATGGACAAAGGGAATTGTATATGGGATTGATTGAATCCCCGACATCGTGGTTCATCCGATGAGATCATCGTGGAATGTGTGGGAGGCAACATGGGTATCCAGATCCCGCTGTTGGTTATTGGCCGGAGAGATGTCTCGGTCATGTCTGCATGGTTCCCGAACCCGTAGGGTATACACACTTAAGGTTCAGTGACGCTAGAGTTGTTATGGGAAATAGTATGTGGTTACGGAAGGTTGTTCAGAGTCCCGAATGAGATCCCCGGACGTCACAAGGAGTTTCGGAATGGTCCGGAGATGAATATTTATATATGGGAAGTCCTTATTCGGTCACCAAAAGTGTTCGGGGGGTTACTGCTATTGTACCAGCCACGGGGACCACCGAAGGGGTTCCGGGGGTCCACCAGGAGGGTCCACCTGCCCCGGAGGGCCCTATGAGCTGAATATAGAGGGGAACCAGCCCCTAGGTGGGCGGGGCACCAACTCCCCCCAGAGCCCATGCGCCTAGGGTTGGGGGAAACCCTAGAGGGGGCGCCCCCCACCTGGCTTGGGGAACAAGCCTCCCCTTGGCCGCCGCCCCCTCTAGATGCATCTAGGGGGGCCGGCCCCCTCTACCTTGCCTCTATATATAGTGGGGGGTGGGAGGGCAGCTGCACCCTTCCCCTGGCGCAGCCCTTCCCCTCTCCAACACCTCCTCCTCCTCCGTAGCGCTTGGCGAAGCTCTACCGGAGAACCATGAGCTCCATCACCACCACGTTGTCGTGCTGTTGGAGTTCTCCCTCAACTTCTCCTCTCCCCTTGCTGGATCAAGAAGGAGGATACGTCCCCGGGCTGTACGTGTGTTGAACACGGAGGCGCCGTTATTTGGTGCTTAGATCGGAATCAACCGCGATCTGAATCGCTGCGTGTACGACTCCACCAACCGCGTTCTTGCAACGCTTCCGCTTAGCGATCTTCAAGGGTATGAATATGCACTCCCTCTCTCTCATTGCTAGAATCTCCTAGATTGATGTTGGAGACACCTAGGAATTTTTTTGAATTATTGCTACGATCCCCAACAGTGGCATCATGAGCTAGGTCTATGCGTAGTTTCTATGCACGAGTAGAACACAAAGCAGTTGTGGGCGTCGATATTGTCAATTTACTTGCCGTTACTAGTCTTATCTTGATTCGGCGGCATCGTGGGATGAAGCGGCCCGGACCGCCCTTACACGTACTCTTACGTGAGACTGGTTCCACCGACTGACATGCACTAGTTGCATAAGGTGGCTAGCGGGTGTCTGTCTCTCCCACTTTAGTTGGATCGGATTCTATGAAAAGGGTCCTTATGAAGGGTAAATAGCAATTGGCATATCACCGTTGTGGTTTTGCGTAGGTAAGAAAAGTTCTTACTAGAAACCCACAATAGCCACGTAAAACATGCAACAACAATTAGAGAACGTCTAAATTGTTTTTGCAGGGTATGATATGTGATGTGATATGGCCAAAAGGATGTGAATAATGATATATGTGATGTATGAGATTGATCATGTTCTTGTAATAGGAATCACGACTTGCATGTCGATGAGTATGACAACCGGCAGGAGCCATAGGAGTTGTCCTAAGTTATTATATGACCTGCGTGTCAATGAAAACGCCATGTAATTAATTTACTTGATCGCTAAGTATTAGCCATAGTAGTAGAAGTAATAGTTGGCCAGACAACTTCATGAATACACGATGATGGAGATCATGGTGTCATGCTGGTGACGAAGGTGATCACGTCGTGCCTCGAAGATGGAGATCAAAAGGCGCAAGATGATATTGGCCATATCATGTCACTTTATGATTTGCATGTGATATTTGTCATGTTTACATCTTATTTGCTTAGAACGGCGGTAGAATAAATAAGATGATCCCTCACTAAAATTTCAAGAAAAGTGTTCCCCCTAACTGTGCACCTTGCGAAGGTTCGCTGTTTCGAAGCACCACGTGATGATCGGGTGTGATAGATTCTAACGTTCGCATACAATGGGTGTAAGCCAGATTTACACATGCAAAACACTTAGGTTGACTTGACGAGCCTAGCATGTACAGACATGGCCTCGGAACACGAGAGACCGAAAGGTCGAGCATGAATCGTATAGTAAATACGATCAACATGGAGATGTTCACCGTTGATGACTAGTTCGTCTCACGTGATGATCGGACACGGCCTAGTCGATTCGGATCATATATCACTTGGATGACTAGAGGGATGTCTATCTGAGTGGGAGTTCATTAAATAATTTGATTAGATGAACTTAATTATCATGAACTTAGTCTAAAATGTCTTTACAAAATGTCTTGTAGATCAAATGGCCCACGCTAATGTTGCCCTCAACTTCAACGCGTTACTAGAGAAAACCAAGCTGAAAGACGATGGTAGCAACTATACGGATTGGGTCCATAACTTGAGGATCATCCTCATAGCTGCCAAGAAAGCATATGTCCTTGATGCACCGCTAGGTGATGCACCCATTTTCCCAGCAACTCAAGACATTATGAACGCCTGGCAGTCGCTTAGTGATGATTACTCCCTGGTTCAGTGCGGCATACTTTACAGCTTAGAACCGGGGCTCCAAAAGCATTTTGAGAAGCACAGAGCATATGAGATGTTCCAAGAGATGAAAATGGTTTTCCAAGCTCATGCCCGGGTCGAGAGATATGAAGTCTCCGACAAGTTCTACAGTTGTAAGATGGAGGAGTTCTGTCAGCGAGCATATACTCAAAATATCTGGGTTGCACAACCACTTGTCTTAGCTGGGAGTTAATCTTCTAGATGACTCGGTCATTGACAGGATCCTCCGGTCGCTTCCACCTAGCTACAAGAGCTTCATGATGAACTACAATATGCAAGGGATGGAGAAGTCCATTCCTGAGTTATATTCAATGCTGAAATCAGCGGAGATGGAAATCAAAAAGGAACATCAAGTGTTGATGGTGAATAAAACCACCAGTTTCAAGAAAGGCAAGGGTAAGAAGAACTTCAAGAAGGACGGAAGGGAATTGCCGTGCCCGGTAAATCAGTTGTCGGGAAGAAGCCAAAGAATGGACCCAAGCCCGAGACTCAGTGCTTTTATTGTAAGGGAAATGGTCACTGGAAGCGGAACTGACCCAAGTACTTAGTGGATAAGAAGGCCGGCAACGCGAAAGGTATATGTGATATACATGTTATTGATGTGTACCTTACCAGCGCTTGTAGTAGCTCCTAGGTATTTGATACCGGTGCGGTTGCTCATATTTGTAACTCAAAACATGAGCTGCGGAATAAGCGGAGACTGGCGAAGGACGAGGTGACGATGCACGTCGGGAATGGTTCCAAGGTCGATGTGATCGCTGTCGGCACGCTCCCTCTACATCTACCTACGGGATTAGTTTTAAACCTCAATAATTGTTATTTAGTAGAGAACGGATCCTTTCTAGAGAAAGGGTTTCTCTCGAAAGAAGTAAGTGGGAGGAAAGTAGAACATGATGAGGTACTGCCTCTTGAACCGGAAAGTAGCGCAGCTCAGGAAGATGTTTCTGTGGTGCCTGCACCGACTAGAGAGGAAGTTAATGATGATGATCATGAAACTTCAGATCAAGTTGCTACTGAACTTAGTAGGTCCACGAGGACACGTTCCGCACCAGAGTGGTGCGGCAACCCTATCCTAGAAATCATGTTGTTAGACAATGGTGAACCTTCGAACTATGAAGAAGCGATGGCGGGCCCAGATTCCAACAAATGGTTTGAAGCCATGAAATCTGAGATAGGATCCATGTATGAAAACGAATTATGGACTTTGACATACTTGCCCGTTGATCGGCAAGCCGTAGAGAATAAATGGATCTTTAAGAAGAAGACTGACGCGGATGGTAACATGACTATCTATAAGGCTCGGCTTATCGCTAAGGGTTATCAACAAGTTCAAGGGTTGACTACAATGAGACCTTCTCACCCGTAGCGAAGCTGAAGTCCGTCTGAGTCATGTTAGCAATTGCCGCATTCTATGATTATGAGATATGGCAAATGGACGTCAAAACGGAATTCTTTAATGGTTTCCTTAAGGAAGAATTGTATATGATGCAGCCAAAAGGTTTTGTCGATCCTAAGAATGCTGACAAGGTATGCAAGCTCTAGCGCTCAATCTATGGGCTGGTGCAAGCATCTCGGAGTTGGAACATTCACTTTGATGAGATGATCAAAGCGTTTGGGTTTATGCAGACTCATGGAGAAGCCTGTGTTTACAAGAAAGTGAGTTGGAGCTCTGTAGCATTTCTCATATTATATGTGGATGGCATACTATTGATGGGAAATGATATAGAACTTTTAGAAAGCATAAAGGCCTACTTGAATAAGTGTTTTTCAATGAAGGACCTTGGAGAAGCTGCTTACATCTTAAACATCAAGATCTATAGAGATAGATCGAGACACCTCATTCGTCTTTCACAAAGCACATACCTTGACAAGATATTGAAGAAGTTCAATATGGATCAGTCCAAGAAGGGGTTCTTGCCTGTATTGCAAGGTGTGAAATTGAGCACGGCCCAATGCCCGACCTCGGCAGAAGATAGAGAAAAGATGAGTGTCATCCCCTATGCCTCGGCCATGGGGTCTATTATGTATGCCATGCTGTGTACCAGACCTGATGTGAACCTTGCCGTAAGTTTGGTAGGGAGGTGCCAAAGTAATCCCGGCATGGAACACTGGACAGCAGTCAATAATATCCTAAAGTACCCGAAAAGGACTAAGGATATGTTTCTTGTTTATGAAGGTGACAAAGAGCGCGTCGTAAAGAGTTACGTTGATGCTAGCTTCGACATAGATCTGGATGACTCCAAGTCACAAACCGGATACGTGTACATTTTGAATGGTGGGGCAATCAGTTGGTGCAATTGCAAGCAAAGCATCGTGGTTGGATCTACATGTGAAGCGGAGTACACAGCAACCTTGGAGGCAGCACAGGAAGCAGCCTGGATGAAGGAGTTCATCACCGACCTAGGAGTTATTCCCAATGCGTCGGGACCGATGACTCTCTTCTGTGACAACACTAGAGCTATTACCCTTGCCAAGGAGCCCAGGTTTCACAAGAAGACCAGGCATATCAAGCGCCGCTTCAACTCCATTCGTGAATATATTTAGGATGGAGACATAGATATTTGTAAAGTGCATATGGATCTGAATGTCGAAGATCCGTTGACTAAACCTCTTTAGCGAGCAAAACATGATCAACACCAGAACTCTATGGGTGTATGATTCATCACAATGTAACTAGATTATTGACTCTAGTGCAAGTGGGAGACTGTTGGAAATATGCCCTAGAGGCAATAATAAAGTGGTTATTATTATATTTCCGTGTTCATGATAATTGTCTATTATTCATGCTATAATTGTATTAACCGGAAACCGTAATATATGTGTGAATACATAGATTGTAATACGTCCCTAGTAAGCCTCTAGTTGACTAGCTCGTTGATCAATAGATGGTCATGGTTTCCTGACCATGGACATTGGATGTCATTGATAACGAGATCACATCATTAGGAGAATGATGTGATGGACAAGACCCAATCCTAAGCGTAGCACAAGATCGTGTAGTTTGTTTGCTAAAGCTTTTCTAATGTCAAGTATCATTTTCTTAGACCATGAGATTGTGCAACTCCCAGATACCGTAGGAATGCTTTGGGTGTACAAAATGTCACAACATAACTGGGTGGCTATAAAGGTGCACTACAGGTATCTCCGAAAGTATCTGTTGGGTTGGCACGAATCGAGACTGGGATTTGTCACTCCATATGAGGGAGAGGTATCTCTGGGCCCACTCGGTAATGCATCATCATAACAAGCTCAATGTGACTAAGGAGTTAGCCACAGGATCATGCGTTACTGAATGAGTAAAGAGACTTGCCGGTAACGAGATTGAACGAGGTATAGCGATACCGACGATCGAATCTCGGGCAAGTAACATACTGATGGACAAAGGGAATTGTATACAGGATTGATTGAATCCCCGAAATCGTGGTTCATCCAATGAGATCATCGTGGGATATGTGGGAGCCAACATGGGTATCCAGATCCCGTTGTTGGTTATTGGCCGGAGAGATGTCTCGGTCATGTCTGCATGGTTCCCGAACCCGTAGGGTCTACACACTTAAGGTTCAGTGACGCTAGAGTTGCTATGGGAAATAGTATGTGGTTACCGAAGGTTGTTCAGAGTCCCGGATGAGATCTCGGACGTCACGAGGAGTTTCGGAATGGTCTGGAGATGAAGATTTATATATGGGAAGTCCTTATTCGGTCGCCGGAAGTGTTCAGGGGGTTACCAGTATTGTACTGGGACGGCCGAAGGGGTTCCGGGGGTGCACCTGCCCCAGAGGGCCCTATGGGCTGAATATAGAAGGGAACCAGTCCCTAGGTGGGTTGGGCGCCAACTCCCCCCATAGGTCCCATGCGCCTAGGGTTGGGGGAAACCCGAGGGGGCGCCCCCACCTGGCTTGGGGGGCAAGCCTCCCCTTGCCCCCCCCTCTAGATGCATCTAGGGGGGCCGGCCCCCTATCCCTTGCCCCTATATATAGTGGGGGTGGGAGGGCAGCTGCACCCTTCCCCTGGTGCAGCCCTTCCCCTCTCCAACACCTCCTCCTCCTCTGTAGCGCTTGGCGAAGCTCTACCGAAGAACCACAAGCTCCATCACCACCACGCCGTCGTGTTGTCGGAGTTCTCCCTCAACTTCTCCTCTCCCCTTGCTAGATCAAGAAGGAGGAGACATCCCCGGGCTGTACGTGTGTTGAACGCGGAGGCGCCGTTGTTCGGCGCTTAGATCGGAATCGACCGTGATCTGAATCGCTGCGTGTACGACTCCACCGACCGCGTTCTTGCAACGCTTCTGCTTAGCGGTCTTCAACGGTATGAAGATGCACTCCCGCTCTCTCGTTGCTAGCATCTCCTAGATTGATCTTGGTCACACGTAGGAATTTTTTTGAATTATTGCTACGTTCCCCTTCACTAGGGCGATACGGCACTAGCTCCAGTTCATCGATATAATGTAGGCATGTATTCCATAAATAGTCATACGTGCTTTATTAAAAGAACTTGCATGACATCTTTTGTCCTACCCTCATGTGGCTTTGGGGTCCATATTGGAAACTAAGGGATATTAAGGCCTCCTTTTAATAGAGAACCGGAACAAAGCATTAACACATAGTGAATACATGAACTCCTCAAACTACGGTCATCGCCGAGAGTGGGCCCGATTGTTGTCACTTCGGGGTTGTCGGATCATAACCGTAATAGGTGACTATAACTTGCAAGATCGGATCTAAAACATGGATATAATGATGAATTCATAAATGGTTTAGATCTGAAATCATGGCACCCGGGCCCAAAGTGACAAGCATTAAGCATGGCAAAGTCATAGCAACATCAATCTAAGAACATAGTGGATACTAGGGATCAGGCCCTAACAAAACTAACTCAATTAAATGATGAATCTCATCCAAATCCTCACCGACCAGCGAGCCTGCGAAGGAATTACTCACTCCCGGTGGGGAGCATCATGGAATTGGCGATGGAGATAGGTTGGTGATGACGAAGATCGAAGATCCCCCTCTCTGGAGCCCCAAACGGACTCCAGATATGCCCTCCCGAGGAAGAACATGGCTTGGCGGAGGCTCCATCTCGTGGATCGCAATAATTCTTTCTCCCTGATTTTTTCTAGAAATATGTGAATTTATAGTATCAAGGGGCTCATCAGCAGGGCCACCAGGTGGGTACAACCCACCTGGTCGCGCTAGGAGTGGGGGGCGTGCCATGGTGGGTTGTGCCCACCGAGGGGCCCCTCACTGGTGGGTCTTGGCTCCAGAAATTCTTATTATTTGTATAAAAAATTCTCAAAAAGTTTCGTCCCATTCCGAGAACTTCTATTTCTGCACAAAAACAACACCATGGTAGTTCTGCTGAAAACAGCGTCAGTCCGGGGTTAGTTTCATTCAAATCATGCAAATTAGAGTCCAAAACAAGAGGAAAAGCGTGAGAAAAAGTAGATACATTGGAGATGTATCAACCCCCACTTTAGCTTGGATCTTTCCATGGTAAACTTATGCTGCAAAATAAACACAAGAACAAATTTGACAGGTTGTGCTCTGGGTTAAATGTTTTTCTAAACCGGCAACTGATCATCCTTAAGTCCTTGTCATTTCCTTCTTGTGGAAAGTTTTGGTCAATAGGCGAGCCTCATAATCAATTTGCTGACATTGGTTTCTCATAGAAAAATATTGTGAAGAATAATTCGTTTGAGTCGGCCTTCAATGCTCTAACTTGACAAAAATATTGGTCTTGAAATATTCCACTGATATTCAGTCGGCTTGAAGATGTAGTGCATGCTGGTTTATCATTGCTAAAATATCCGGTTTGTCAATATTGATGGCACCGGGTCATAATTGTTGCTAACATCAAGCTTGAAAGTGTACCTCCCTTATATGCATATCACTTGTAGCCCCCAAGTCTTAAGAAGGGAGCATAGTAACAGCTTAATACTTGCTTCAATATAAATACTGTAACTTTGCAGAAATCAGGTTTGTTCATGTAGGTCACCAATCATAAACTGACCATTTTGTATTTCCCATGTGTAGCCCCCAAGTGCTGGGTCATTATGCAATAATGAGCAGGGACTTTGTAAATATGATCATGTAGACTTAACAGCATCGTGTAGCCCCCAAGGGCCGGCTCAGTAAGATAATACTAAGCTAGGACTTTAAATATACTTCATTGAAAATAACATCATATGATGTAGCCTCCATCGTAGGGCTTGAACCCATGACCACAAGGTTAAGAGCCTTTTTCTCTACCAACTGAACAAAGGACCCTTCAATATAATGGATTAAGGCTTGTGTACTTTGAATTTTTGACAGGAGCAATTAATAGCCCACAAGGGCCGACTCATCACAATGTGACGGGTTGGGTCTTCAATAAGGCAAGTTAAAAATGACCTTGCATTATCCCCCAAGTGCCATGGTGCATGCTGGCAGTGACATGGGACTTGCATATTTGATGTAATCTCAACTTGAATAATGTAGCCCCCAAGTGTCGAGTCGTGTGCCTGCAGCGACCCGGGACTATTCCTTCCATTGCAGAATAAATCATATCTATTAATAAAGAAATAATAGCCATTTGCACTGAAGCGACTTTGAACACCTTAGTCATAATACTGGTTATTGATAACCATAATAAAAATCCAGCCATGTTGGCTATTCAAGATTTGAATAATACAATCCGGTATGAAAACCTCAATCATTCAATATCATCATGACAATTCGGCCAAGTTTGGTTATTAAAGATTTAAATACCTTATCGGTTGACAAGTAAATCCGGAGTTTAAATACCCGGCGGCTCTTGGCCGATGGTGACTTAAACGCATCCATTGTAATCCGGGATTTTTGTAACCCGGCAGCTTATAGTCTTTTACAATCAAGAACTGATAACATCAATTTGAAACATCAATTTTGATGCGGGGCTTGAACTTAATCATTTATGTAAGCCATAGCTCTGCATGTTCTACACAAAGTTTAAACAATATATGCCCTGGCGACTTATCATCAAAAGCCAGGGCAGATAACAACCCAAACATAAAATAGTCTTGCAATTATGGCAAAGACTAGAATTAAGGCCATTCAAGCCTAAACATATTGGCGACTTAAAGTCAAAAGCCAGGGCGGGTTATAAAATCTCGCATATTCATCCAATCAATTTAAAAACATACCTGGAAATTGCCTCAAATTGGCAACTTACATTGCCACATCCAGTGAGGGTAACAATCCAATGATTTATAAGTGCGTGATTCCAATGGCGCAATCCAAAATATACTGGTGACTTAACGTCCAAAGCCAGGGCAGGTTCAAACCCAAAGATGCTCAATGATGAGTCATATAATCAAGGCTACATGGCATGTGAAATTGGTTCATACTATCGACTTACCATGCCATACGCAGTAAGGGTAACAACCCAAAGACTTAGAGCGCAGCACCCTGTGCAATATATTCATACTGCTGGCTTACAACGCCATATGCAGCAATGGTAACATCCCAAAGACTTAGAGCGCAGAACTCCAAGCGCATAATCAAAGCACACTCATGACTTATCGTCCAAAGCCAGGCCAAGTTATCAAAAACTCCGCAAAGATTCGAATATGAATCATAAGAATCAAGGCGACATGGCCCGAATCAATTTTAAACCATATATCAATACGGTACAAAATATGCACCCCAAAAAATGTTCAAAGCAAAATCAGAAAAACAAGGCCTTCATAGGCTGCCAAGCCTCAATATCAAGTGTTATTCAAGGGCCGCACAGCCACTGAGTTAATCCTTAATTCAAACCTGTAAGCCGGGCCTCACATGACCAATCACTGTTCCAACTTTGACAAGTTCAGGGTCTTTGTAAGATTGACTATCAAGAGTACGGTGAGTCATTCCAGGATTACCTGGTCGGAGTGGCAGGCATACAAAGCCAGGATAACCCGGATTTTTGGTGAATACACCTGGCGTCCAATCCTATTAAAAGGGTAAAACAAAGCTCTGTTCATTAACAAGGAGCCCACAGGTAAAATTTCAATCTTGGCGTACAACCCAGATCGGTAGGGTAGTCATAGCTATGCTCAATGAGCAGGAAGCCCCCAAGTAATTTGCAAACAAGGCATACAAGCCGGATCAAGAGGGTAGTAATATCTATGCTCAGTGAGAAGGAAACCCCCAAGTAATTTGCAAACAAGGCATACAAGCCGGATCAAAAGGGTAGTCATAGCTATGCTCAGTGAGCAAGAAGCCCCCAAGTGACCAATAAGATAAGCCCATAAGGCAGGATACCCATGTTTGAACCGCGCATCATGGTAGCAAGTTCTCTTTGGCAACCTCTATTTTTTTCTTAGAACTTGAACTTGTGAGAGATAGATTCTTTTTGAACCGAAATTTCAACCCGGATATTGAGAGCTTCAAAGCTTTGTGAGAAAACAGATTTCCCTTGAGCCGGATTTTAAACCGGAGTTCTTCATTTTGAGTCGGAAATTTTCGACGACCTTTAAATTTTCATCAATATAGAAGTAGTCTCCGTGACCGGGTTATTTTTCCCTCCAATGACCCGGAGTTCTTGATTCACCGATCTCGACCAATTCTGCCGAGTCATGTCATTGTAGCCCCCGAATCTTAAGACGACTCGAGGAGTTGTCTTGAGATTCTCCATATTTGACCATGATATAAACCGGTATAAGTCTTTCACTACTAGGGAAATGCTTATACACAGGAGCTTAGTAGTAGTGCTTTTTATAAGAAAGCGTTGCTGCTAAAGAAATGTAGCGCTTGTCACCGAAGAGCGCTGCTAATATCCATCTAGCAGTAGCGCTTTTGTTATTAAAAATGCTACTACTATAGTTGCCAACGGTTGCATGGCAGTGTAGGTATACTAGTAGCCCTCTTAATTAAAAAGTGCTACTGCTATTGTACATAGCAATAGCGCTGTCCTCTGTCGAGCGCTACTGCTAAATAGTAGTAGAGGTTGTTTCTAAAGAGCGCTACTACTACGCTCACCTTATCCACCCCGCGTGTGTCCCTCACTCTCCCTCACACACTCACTCGCCGCACATCGCCTACCGTCTCTAACGTCGCCCGCCGTCGCTGCCGACTCCCCTAAGGTATCTGCCTCCCTCCCTCCTCCTCTCGCCGCCCTCCCCTCCCTCCCTCCCTCCTCCTCCTCTCGCCGCCCTCCTCTCTCACTCCTCCCACGGCCCTCCTCTCTCCTCCCTCTCCGCCGGCGTCCCCCTCCGATCCTCCTCCTGGCCTCCTCCCACCTCCTCCTCCTCCTGGCCTCCTCCCACCTCCTCCTCCCCCTTTCTGTAAATAGGTTTTAGTTTTTGTTAAATGTAGGTTTTGTTTTTAGTAAATGTAGGTTTTTACTATATTTTGTTTTTAGAAAATTTGAATAAGTAATTTAAAAAGAATAAGTAAATGTCGGTCTTTTGAATAGAATAGGAATTTTTTTAGAAATTTTGAATAAGTAAATTTGAATAGAATAAAATACGGAATTGAAAAAATAAGTAAATGTAGGTCTTTTGAATAGAATAGGAATTTTTAGAAAAATTGAATAAGTAAATTTGAATAGAATATGAAATTATAAGTAAATTTGAATAGAATTATTTAATGTAGCTTATGGAGTTTCACTAAGTCCTAAGATGACGATAATAATGTTTTTGTTTATGTTTTTTTTGCAGAAATCAAGGAGCCCCAGCATCATCCCCGCCGTCGTCCCCGTCACCGACCACCTCCGACCTCGATCGAGGTGAGACCAGCCACCCAATGTTGTTTAATTTAGGTATTTTAGGTGTTTAATCTTAGAATAATGTAGTATGAACCCTATGTTGCTCAAATTGGAAAACTAGTCCATCAAGTTTGAATACTCATATGATGTAGATATAAACATGTATATCTTGTGTTGCTCAAATAGGATATGTGCTTGCCCAAGTGGCGGACCATCTTTGCAGGTTACACCTCCTATAGTGGCCTATGTTTTGCTGGAGTGTTGATTAATTTCCGTGCCAGCAAATTTCAGGCGCGCGATATGTCCTTTTTTAGCAAAGGTCATGCCGGATTTTTTCGTGAATTCTGGCATGACTTCTGCTAGAATATGTAGGAAATATTGAGTGACCTGGATTTTCTAGAAAAATAATTAAATGGTATTTCGGGTTGACTTTAAGTCTATCGAGGCTCCATCACCGAAGGCCGAAAAATCAGTGAGGGAGTGTATCCGCCATATATGAGAGAGGACGAAGAAGCCCGACTATTGTCGTGGGGGTCGTTTCTCCTTCTTCTCCAGGTGCTAGACCTTTGTTATGCACTAGGGGAAGGAGGAGTAACGACCATGACCGATTGTCGCAAATGTCAGAGAGGAATCAGTCAGTAACGACCACCACATATGAGAGGACGAAAAATCCTGACTGTTGTCGTGGGGGTCGCTTCTCCTTCGTTCCCGTGTGCTAGACATTTTGGTGTAATGCACTCAGGGGCGAAAGGATGAGCGATCATCACCAACGGTTGAATGTATACACCACGTGAGCTGAGAGTTTTCAAGAAAAAGACTCGATAGACCGATAGTCAATCCGTGATGAATAATAATGATCTATTTTAGTTTTTATAGTACATATATTGAATTGTACAAGTTTAATCTTTGAATTACAAACATAGCAAGTGTCGTCATCGGACAACGAAAGTCTCCTGGGGGAGTGCAGCTAGTGCAACGACGACCGAGGTTTGTGCGTCAGGCCTCACCTGGACGAGGATCGGCGCTTCAGCATTAAGCTCCAGGAGACCTTCGATGTTGAAATGGTACGCAACGACGATAGGTGTTTTTTCGTAATTAAGCATGACTTCAACTATTTCAACATGTAATTTTCATCTTTTACAATTTGAGTAGCTTATACCATGCCATGCAAGACGCTATGTCTTGGACAGGATGGATTTTGAAGACCATGAAAATTTCAAAACAAAGAAAATTCACCTAAGGACCCATCATGGTATGGATTTTGAAGTGAATCTGTACAATTGTGAGAGCGTAACCCATTTTGGTTGCACAAATTGGGAGCACTTTTCAAGATGTATGGTTTTTATGAGGGTATGCTTATCACCATTGATCTTGGTGATCCTGACATCGACCAAGACAATATGGACATTTGGGTCCGTGTTGATATGCTTCAATGCTACCGCTATGTGAGTTTCTCAAACATAGTTATTAAATAATTTATATTTTTTATTTCAAAATAGTTGACAACTTATTTTCATTCTTCAAACAATGTGCGAAAGATGGTAGACAGAACCTACTACACCGATGGTTCTGAGTTAACTTATCAGGACAAAAATCATCTGGTCGCATTTTGTACTGATCTTGAGAATTACAATATCTATTATAAAACTCCTCCACATTATGGTCAATACGTGCCACTAGTGCACGTGTTGAACTACGGTAACATCCATGGAGATGCCATGGTAAGATTTTTTACTATTATGACATTCGTGCATCTTTTGCATAAATTCTTTTAAAACTTAACTACATTGCTAACTACAAAGTTATTACTATGTTTTTCAACAGAAAATCCCGAAGGATTGTGTGCCTCATCTGATGTATCAGAATGGTCTCCTTGATGTTTTGAAGATACGGCCAGGTCATCCTACGAATCACACCTGTCCATATTGGATTTCTAAAACCAGTGAAGACATGAAAATCAAAGAATGGAAAAAATGTATGGACAGTCGTAAGGAGGTACTTGGAAGCAACATTGTGCGGAAGGCAAGAATTGGAGACAGGATAATCTCCATTCTCCATAATGGAGAGTCAGAGCCTATTGTTTTATGCTATTTTACCTAAGAGAAGGTAGTAGGTCCTAGTTAATAATACTCATGATCTTGTGCTAAGAACAACTAAGTAGGATTGGTTAGATGACTATGATGATGATGTGGTATCGAGTAGAAGTTGTATGAGCGATGATGATGAGTATGACTTGTTATTATGATACCAATGATGAGTTATTTATTATTATGATCGATGATGCATGATGCTAAGTTGTTATATGAGCATGATGAGTTATTATATATATCAGTAGGTTAAATGAACATGGATTAGATTCAAGTGGAGGCAACATGTGGTGCACATCGAAAGTACTACTAATCCAAACTTGATCAAGTTTGGATTAGATTAGTACTTTTGACATGCACCACATGTTGCCTCCACTTGAATCTACTCCACGTTCATTTCACCCACTATTATATATAATAACTAATCATGGTCATAAAATCATATGATGAAAGTACTGTATATAAAACCACATAATGAAAATAAGTCGTATTTTTAAAAATACAGGAAAAGTTATCAGCAACGCTTTTCATAAGAAACGCTACTGCTACTTACTACTAGCAGTAGCGCTGACCCAATGAAAGTGCTACTGCTAACTAGGTATAGCAGTAGCGCTCCCTTTCCAATGCTACTGCTACTAGTTAGCTGTAGCGCCTTAGTGGTAGCGCTCGTACAAGTACTACTGCTAGCTATAAAACAAGCGCTACTACTAGGGTTTTCCCTAGTAGTGTTTCAACAGCTCAGTGATATAATAGTCCCTCTTGCAGTAGAAAACTTGTCCTGCATTGGAGAACTTGCAAGCCAGAGTAATTGCTCTTTTAAAGAAAGCAATATGTAACATAAAAATATACTGGATGGATTTTACCTGATATGTTAGGCCAGAAATTATCCTCCGTGGAGTTGATGATCACCACGGTAAAGCTAAAATCAATCACGGCCGAGTCGGCCGCGGGAGCAGACAGATGAGTCGGCCATGGCGTATGCCGGCGCGGATGGGCGAGTCAATCACAGGCGCGGTAAACCGCGTGAACGGGAGAATCAACCATGTCATATTGATATAAATTGGGCCGCAAAATGACGGTTTGCACATATATTCGTCGAGCATCATGGCACAGTCAGATGCTAGCGCCTGATAATGGTGACGCGAACTATACATCCATGATACGACCATTGCTCTTGCAATGAACAATTGTCCTGCATAAACAATATTGCAGACCAAGGCAAAGATAAACTGTTCTTTGACAAAAACAATATGTGCTAATAAAACAAACTTGGATGGGTATCACCTGACTTTGTTCGAACGACCGAATGATCCGTAAATAACACCCGTAGATAACTTTTTAACCCAATTGTTGAATAGTTATTTGATCCTTTATGCATGCCTAGGATATTTGTGTTTATCCTCACAAGGACTCCCCGAGATGCTACCACTTTCTTTTCCTTATTAGCAACAACCGGCCATAGTATTTGGGCAGGGCAAGAACAAAGGCGGGGTTTGGAATTAATGTGGCCTCAATAATCCTACATCTATGTACAAGTCACTTAATCCTACGTAACTTTCCTAACCAATACTCTTCCCCTGATTTTCAAGGGGGTGGGCCCTTCCCCCCCCCATCGATCTAGTCCCATGTCTACACGTTAACTTTTACATAAAAAATCTATGTAAGTTTAAGTAGGTGTAGCATTACTCATGTGGCCTCCAACAGGGGCGGCTCGGTATTTGGACAGTGGATCGAAGGTGAAACTTGCGCGGCAGGGCCGGCGGCTCAGAAGAACATGTGGAGACGCACACAGGCCATAGAACGGGGCGGCTCTCCGGTGACGGCGACTTGAGGCATTGAGGGCCACGGCAACTTACCGCATAGCCGTGGAAATAGCAAGGCCGACCCCGGTGGCTCAGAGGCGTGGTGGAGGAGACATCCACAGTACGTCCACTTCCTATTTGTCGTTTGCTTGTCCCTCTTTTCCTTCAGTAGATTGATCAATTGGTAATAGCTAGAAACACACTCCAGCGCCTACCATGACCATTTACTTGGATGGCTTTGACTCCAGGTGATGTAATAGGAGCGGATCATTTTTTAGACTTCAAAACAGTAATTCCTTGAAAACTGTACCAGAAGAAGCCCAGCCCCCCCCTTCGGGCGGCGCTACCTCTCCCTGCACAACCTTCTCCCCCCAGCCTCTCCTTCCCTCCCGCCACCGCCTATGGCTTCCGCTGGGCAAATCCCTCCCAGATCTGGCGGCGGTGGGCTGTGACGCTCAAGGCTGTACCCCCATCGAGCAGGGGGCTCGGGTGGTGTCCGATGGCGCCACGCTACTCCGGTGCGTGTCCTCAAGCTTTGAGGTGGTGGGACACGGCGGTGGTGGCTGGCGTGGGCCATGGAGAAGCTTGTGCTGCGGGCGGGGAGTGCCTGGGTGGCGCCCTGGTGCTCATCGATGGGAGGTTCGCCAGGCTTCCTCGGGCGTCTTTGGATCAAGCTTTCATCCACGATCCGGCGGCCGCGTGGTGCGGTGGCTAAGCTCGGTGTGGTCTGACAACCTTCCCCACCCCTCCCCCCCACCAAGTTTGTGGCGTCATGCTCCCGCGTGGTGCGCAGATCCGGTGCTATTGCGTCAGATCCGACGGGTTCACAAGCCAGATTGGTCATTGGTTGGGGGGATCTGGACCGGTCCATCTTGCTGGCCAGCGTGGTGCCGGGCATGTGAGGTGGGCATCGGCTATGTGCTGGCCTCTGTTGGTTGGTGGTGTTCGCGAGTTGTGCCGTTGGGACTGGCTAGTGTCGTGCCTTCGTAGATGGCGACCATGGTGGCGATGTGCTCCCTACGAGGGGGGCCGTTGTGGCTGGGTGTTGAGCCTCCTCTATCTCGCCACCAGTGCAGAGGATGTTGTTTTCGTCTGTACTGGTGTGCCCCATGGTTTTGCAGATGGCGGCCATGGATGCGATCTTCTCTTCGATGCGAGGTGAACCGTGGGAGTGGTGGTGGTGGTTTCTCCTTTCCGGCTGCTAGGCTCATGCGTTCGGATCCTTGTCGGAGCTCTATGGCGTGTCCGGTGTTGGTGGTCTATGCACGTGCTCTCGGCCAGCCTCCCTTCAGGTATATTGAACCCAGGTGGGGTTGGGGTTGCCCTCGGTGGTGCCTTGCCTTTCGACTACGCTGATACGTCTCCAATATATCTATAATTTTTTATTATTCCATGCTATTATATTATCTGTTTTGGATGTTTAATGGGATTATTTATACACTTTTATATTATTTTTGGGACTAACCTACTAACCCAAGGCCCAGTGCAAATTGCTGTTTTTTTGCCTATTTCAGTGTTTCGCAGAAAAGGATTATCAAACGGGATCCAAATGGAATGAAACCTTCGGAGAGTTATTTTTGGAACAAACGTGATCCAGGGGACTTGGAGTAGACGTCAAGAAATCAATGAGGAGGCCACGAGGCAGGGAGGCGTGCCTACCCCTGGGCGCGCCCCCACCCTCGTGGGCCCCTCGTAGCTCCATCGACCTACTTCTTCCTCCTATATATATATCCATATACCCCGAAAACATCCAGGAGCACCACGAAACCCTATTTCCACCGCTGCAACCTTCTGTACCCGAGAGATCCCATCTTGGGGCCTTTTCCGGAGCTCCGCCAGAGGGGGAATCGATCACGGAGGGCTTCTACATCAACACCTGTAAGTGCATCTAGTGCCACCCCTAGTTGGTTTTGGAGTATTGACGACAAACCTAGTTGAGGGACTAATGTGTTTGTGAGAATTGCAGGATAACACAGGTAGAAGTCCCTCATTGATTCGGTTTTCCTACCAGAGATGACCCCTAAAAATGTATGAAGACATTGAAGTCAAAGGTGGTATATGAAGATATTCACATTGAAGACTATGACAAGAGAAGACACCACATGAAGCCTATGGAGCTCGAAGACTTAGATCTTTCGTAGTTCTTTTTCTTTTGTGTTGAGTCATAGGAACCACCGTACTGTTAAGTGGGGTCCAAGAGAACCAGTCAGACTGACTGAAGTGATGCCTAACCAAAAACCTATGTCTTCGAGTGAAGACTATGAGAGCGAATCTTGTCCAGAGTCGGATAAGTCAGCTTTGCTTGTAGCCCAAGTAAAGTTGCCGTGTGAGTTTGAAATCTGACCGTTGGAACACGTGTCAGTTCCTTAGTGACCCAGGGTCATTTCGGACAAATCAGGTCGGGTTGCCAAGTGGCTATAAATAGCCCACCCCCACAACCATAAACGGTTGGCTGCTCAGATTGAGAGTACGACTTTTGTCGTTTGAGAGCAACCCACCTCGAAGCCTTTGAGAGAGAATTCCTTGCGAGGATAAAGCCCTAGCCACCCAGAGCCAGAGAGTATTGGGCATCACTTAAGTCTTCTTGTCTGTGTCATCTGAAGACTTATTACACTTGAGGACTGTGCATCCTCCAGCCGGTTAGGCGTCGCGTTCTGAGCATCCAAGAGACATTGTGGATTGCCGGTGAACGAAGTCTGTGAAGGTTTGGGAGTCTACCTTGAAGACTTACCAGAGTGATTGGGCGAGGTTTGTGTGACCTTAGCTCAAGGGGAATACGGTGAGGACTGGGTGTCCTGAGCTGCGTGTTCAGGACTGGGTGTCCGGGACTGTGTGTCCTAAGGTTTAAATACCTAGCCGCCCCAACCAGACGTACAGTTGTCACAGCAACTGGAACTGGTCCAACAAATCATTGTCTTCAATGAGTCACTGGTTTCATCTTCCCTTCCCTTTACTTACTGTTGCTCCTTGTGAAGTCAGTGTATGTTTGCACTATCTTTTGTCTTCACTGAGTGACTGCATGTTCTGTATGGCTTCATAATATCTTCCTACCTGATCCTTACTACATTTCTGCTATTAAGTCATTGTGCTTTCACTTCATTGAATACTTGACTATGGCTTGCCTAGTGTAGTCTACCTTCCGCTGCATGGTAATAGGTTTATTTCTATCGTTTGTCTTCATAACTTCCACGCTTTGAAGACTTTCATAAAAATCGCCTATTCACCCCCTCTAGTCGATATAACGCACTTTCAATTGGTATCAGAGCGAGGTGCTCCCTTGTTCTGTGTGATTCGGTTTAACCACCTGGAGTTTTAGCTATGTCGACTGCAGGGATAATTAAAGTCTCCGTTGCGTGCCCCGTCTTCGATGGAACTGAATATCCCTACTGGAAGAATAAGATGCGCATGCATCTTGAAGCCATTGACGTCGACCTATGGTATGTCATCGAGAACGGCATTCCCAAGGCTGGAGAAGGTGTCACTGCTGCTGATGTCAAGAAATTCGTTCAACTGGACTCTACTGCCAAGAATATCATCTGTGGTCACCTGACCAAAGGACAGTATGGCCGTGTGAGTGCTTTGAAGACATCTAAGCTAGTCTGGGACTGGCTCTCCAAGGTCAATGAAGGCATCTCAACCCAGAGAGATTAGAGAATCAGTGTCCTTCGCAACCTCTTCAACCGCTTCAAGCGAAATGACAATGAGAATGTCCAGCACACTTTTGACCGACTCACTGACATCACAAATGAGCTTCAAGCCCTTGGCGCTACTGAGATCACCAAACATGAAGTCGTCAAGACACTACTGAGACCACTTGATAGTTCGTTTGACATCCTAGCCCTGATGATTCAAGAACGTCCTGATTTCAAGACACTCGATCCATCTGACATACTTGAGAGGCTCAACACACATGAGTTTCAGCTTTCTGAGAAAAGAGATATCTACGGTCCAAACTATGGGCGAACTCGTGCATTGAAGGCAAAAGCTGTCTCCTCATCTGAATAAGAATCTGACAGCAGCTCTGATGATCCTGAAGACATTGGAAGAGAACTTGCTATGCTTGTGAAGAAGTTCCAAAAATTCACCAAGAAGAAAGGCTTCAAAAAGTCTTCCCGATCAAGCTCAAGGAATGATGAAGTTTCTGCTCACGACTACAAGAAGAAAACATGTCACAAGTGCAAGAAAACTGGCCACTTCATCTCTGAGTGTCCACAGTGGGACAATGAGAACAAAAGGAAGAAGAAGAGCAAGGAATATGACTCTAATGACAACAAGAAGAAGAAATACTCAAAGTCTTCGTCCAAGTCTTCCTCAAAGTCTTCATCACACAAGAAGAGCTCATCTAGCAAGGAACGTGCGTTTGTTGGCAAGGAAATGGACTCAGAGGAGGAGTCCGCTTCTGAGGAGGCGGAGGTGGATTCTGAGGAGGAGTCCGATTCAGGCATCGCAGGTCTGGCTACAGCATACGTTGCCAAGTCCATCTTCAATACTGAAGACAATGACCTCGTCACCGACATCGATGCAAATGACAAGGACTACTCCGCTTCTACCTATTGCTTCATGGCTCGCGATGCCAAGGTAAACACACACACTACTCACTATCAAACATCTAGTGACGATGACTCTGATTGTGATTCAAAACCCAGCTAGAAAACACTTGCTAAAATTGCAACTGAACAGCAGAAAGCTATGGAACATATTCAAAAACTGTTAGACAGAAGCGATGATCTGTTAGGTGCTGAAATGACTCGATCTGAATCCTTAATTGAAGACATAAAAAATCTTCACGTTAAGTATCAGGAACTTGAAAGTCGTCATGAAACTCTCTCAACAACTCATGAAAAGCTTTCCTATGATTATCTTCAAAGGAAGCAAGATCTTGAGAAATTGAGAGCGGTTCATGAAGATCTTCAAAAGGAAAACGAGTCACTTCACTCCAAACAGATCAGTCCTTATCAGGAAGGATTTGAACCACCATGTCTTAAATGCATTGAGCGTGATAATGCTACTTCTGTTGTTGAATGTTCTACTGCTACTACTGTTGCAATATTTTCAACTGTTGATGTGGTAACTAACCCCTCTGCTGAGGATACCACTGCTATTGCTGATGAGAATGCTAGGTTGAAGACATTGCTTGAAACAGGGATGTACAAAAGTCTTAAAGGGCATCAGACACTATGTGATGTCCTCAAAAAGCAGATTCTAAACCAAAACCCGAGGAAAGAGGGTGTTGGGTTCGTAAGGAAAATGAATGCTGATGGCTCTTACTGGAAACCTGAGCAGTACCCCAAAACCATGTGGGTTGCTGCAAAGGAACCTTCAGCAGACCCATCCAATCTATCTGGCTTCACCTGTGCTAACCCCATTATCATTTATGAATCCTTTGATGCAAACTATATACTGTTTAAGAATCAGAATGGTGAAGTGTTTGCCAGGTACATTGGTACTAACTGCAGGAATGGACCGCCTATGAAGAAGATCTGGGTTCCGAAAAGGTGTCTAGAGAATCTTCCTGTGAATGTCATCATGACACCTCACGTGAAGAAGACAAACCTCAGACCAAAGGCTTCATACGGTCCAAAGGCTTCATACAGACAGAGGACTCACCTGAGTCGCACTAACGCAAATGTTTTGCAGGGAAACCATACTCAGGCATATGAATATGAGAGCGGTTCATCAAACCGCCATGTTCATAAGACCAAGAACTATTCTGCTTATTCTTATGAGTACTATTGTCCGCCTGCAAGACTGTTTGCTAGGGCTCCAAAGCCAAAACTCTCAGATGCTGCACTTAGACTTATTGCTTCTCAGCCACCCTTGAAGATGTGGGTGGCTAAGAAAGCTTAACTCTCTTTTGCAGGGAAAGGTCTCCAGCAGAAAACCAAAATCGTCTGACGCCATTGCTGGGGACCTTAAACATCTTGTAGGGCGCAAGATCAAATGCCTAAATGGTCTTACTATGTACTTCATTCCCGAATCGCTTTCTACTCTCCCTATTAGTCCTAATCTGGATCTAAGCTTTCATAACCCATTGGTTCGTCAAATGTTTTTGCTTCACAATGCTCTTGGTGAAGCCTATCCCCCTAACTGCACTGTAGGGTACGACACCATCGTCTTCAGAATGGATTATTGATAGTGGGTGTACAAATCACATGACTGGCAAAAGAAGTCTTCTTATGGACTCAACCTTACGTCCATCCGACAAGAGCCACATCACATTTTCTGACACTGGTAAAAGTAAGGTATTGGGTCTAGGTAGAGTTGCAATCTCAAGGGATCAACACATGGACAAAGTCATGTTTGTTGAATCCCTTGGCTTCAACTTAATGTCTGTCTCAATGCTTTGTGATTTGAACATGATCGTAATATTTGGAAAATATCGTTGCCTTGTACTAATGGAATCTGACAAGTCTCTAGTGTTTGAAGGGTATCGAAAAGATGATCTGTACATAGTAGATTTCTCAGCAGGACCACAGCTTGCCGTATGTCTTCTAGCAAAAGCTTCAGAATGCTGGCTCTGGCATCGGAGGCTTGGGCATGCTGGCATGAGGAACCTTCACACCCTTGCGAAGAAGAAGCATGTCATAGGCATCGAGGGCGTCAAGTTCAAGAAAGACCACTTATGCGGTGCCTGTGAAGCAGGGAAGATGACGAGGGCCAAACATCCTTCGAAGACAATCATGACCACTACTCGACCCTTCGAACTGCTTCACATGGATATTTTCGGTCCCACTCATTACTCAACTCTTAGTACTACTGCATGCCTCTATGGCTTCGTTATTGTTGATGATTACTCTAGATACACTTGGGTGCACATAATCCTTTACAAGACTGAAGTGCAGGATGTCTTCAGACGCTTTGCCAATCGAGCTATGAACAATTATGGCGCCAAGATAAAGCACATTAGAAGTGACAATGGCACTGAATTCAAGAACACTGGCCTTGATACATATCTTGATACCTTGGGCATCACACATGAATTCTCAGCCCCGTACACGCCACAGCAGAATGGCGTCGTCGAACGCAAGAACAAAACACTCATTGAGATGGCCAGAACGATGCTAGGTGAATACAAGACCCCAAGAAAATTCTGGCCTGAAGCCATTGATACTGCATGCCATACAATCAATCATGTTTATCTTCACAAGCTTCTAAACAAGACATCCTATGAGCTCCTTACTGGCAAGAAGCCAAATGTCAGTTACTTCAGAGTATTTGGCGCAAGGTGCTGGATCAAGGACCCACATCACACCTCAAAGTTTGCACCAAAAGCACATGAGGGTTTTATGCTTGGATATGGAAAGGATTCGCACTCCTACAGAGTCTTCAATCTCTTTCATTACAAAGTGGTTGAAACAGTGGATGTGCAGTTCGATGAGACCAATGGTTCACAAAGAGAGCAACTGCCAAATGTGCTAGATGAAGTTCCATCCAATGAATCAATCAAGCTAATGGGAACTGGAGAAATTATACCTTCTGAAGCTCATCCTGAAGAAGAACTTATCATCTCAGCACCTGATCAACATGAAGACAATGCTCAGCCTGAAGACATTCCTTCTAACAACAACGATGATCAGCAAGAGCAAAGTCTTCGCCCTGTACATCCTCGCGTTGCCAATGAAGTGTAGATTGAAAGAATAATTGATAGCATCAATGCACCCGGTCCACTCACTCGTTCAAGAGCAGCTCAGCTAGCAAATTTCTGTGGGCACTTCGCATTCGTCTCACTAACAGAACCCAAGAAAGTTGAACCTGAATGGATTCAAGCTATGCAAGAAGAGCTTCAATAGTTTGAGCTAAATAATGTATGGGAACTAGTTAAGCATCCTGATCCATGGAAGCACAATATAATAGGCACCAAATGGATATACCGCAACAAGCAAGATGAGCATGGTCAAGTTGTCAGAAACAAAGCTCGTCTCGTTGCTCAAGGATATACTCAAGTGGAAGGCATTGACTTCGATGAAACATTTGCTCCTGTGGCTAGACTTGAAGCCATACGCATACTGCTGGCCTATGCAAATCATCACAACATACTTCTATATCAAATGGATGTGAAGAGTGCTTTTCTCAATGGCAAGATTGAAGAAGAAGTGTATGTTGCACAACCGCCTGGCTTTGAAGATCCAAAACATCCTAACATGGTATACAAGCTCAATAAGGCACTGTATGGCCTCAAACAAGCCCCTCGGGCCTGGTATGACACACTCAAATACTTCCTAAAGAGCAAAGGCTTCATACCTGGTTCCCTAGACCCCACTCTCTTCACGAAGACATATGATGGTGAACTATTTGTGTGTCAAATATATGTGGATGACATTATCTTCGGCTGCACCAATCAGAAGTACAGTGAAGAGTTTGGATATATGATGCAAGAGCAATATCAGATGTCCATGATGGGAGAGCTGAAGTTCTTCCTCGGTTTTCAAATACGACAACAACGCAACGGCATCTTCATATCTCAAGAGAAGTATCTCGAAGATTGCCTGAAGAAGTTCGGTATGCAAGACTGCAAAGGCTTCACAACACCAATGCCAGCCAAACATCATCTGGGTCCCGACAAAAATGGTAAAGAGTTCGATCAAAAGGTATACCGCTCCATGATTGGTTCTTTACTTTATCTATGTGCATCTAGGCCAGATATTATGCTTAGTGTTTGCATGTGTGCTCGATTTCAAGCGGCACCAAAGGAGTCGCATCACTTAGCTGTGAAGCGAATTCTTCGATATTTGGCTCACACCCCAACTCTAGGATTATGGTATCCAAAGGGCTCAGAGTTTGATCTGGTTGGATTCTCGGATGCTGACTATGCTGGTGACAAAGTTGATCGCAAGTCTACATCAGGAACATGTCACTTTCTGGGACGATCACTTGTATGTTGGTCTTCAAAGAAGCAGAATTGTGTATCTCTCTCCACTGCTGAATCTGAATACATTGCTGCTGGATCTTGCTGCGCTCAGCTTCTGTGGATGAAGCAAACACTCAAGGACTATGGCATTCATCTGAAGCAAGTGCCACTTTACTGCGACAACGAAAGCGCCATCAAGATCGCCAACAACCCAGTTCAGCACTCGAAGACAAAGCACATTGAAATTCATCATCACTTTCTCAGAGATCATGTTGTGAAGGAAGATATTGATATCATACACGTCAACACTAAAGAGCAATTGGCAGATATCTTCACCAAGCCCTTGGATGAGAAGAGATTTTGCAAGTTACGGTGTGAGCTAAATATCCTGGAATCCTCAAATGTCCTGTGATCAGGCACACATCCTAACCCTTATGCATATTGATGACTTAGATGTACAACACACGAAGTAAAGTATATCTTCAATCAATGAAGACATACATTCTAAGTGTGAATACATTAATGTGGAATTTGACTTTGGAGTGCCACGATAATTGTGCGCCGTGTCTGGGTCTAATACTTCCTATACGGTGGGTAACGCCACCACCAAATGTTCTATTTTGAAGTGTTTCACTCATGACGTTACCTTGCAATGTCTTCACATTTGGTTTGGCTTCGATCTCAACATATCTTCATGATTATCTTCACTATGTTGATTATATAGATATATATATATATATATTAGTGTTCTGTCCTCTACAGCATTCACTTATAGCTATGTCTTCATTGTTGAATCTTTTGCACTAAGTGAATGTGATCGGACCCTAACCTCTCTATGCTTTCTATCTCAAATTCTATCTCTCCAAATCATATGCATTCTATTGAAACTGTCGAATGTCTTCTCTGCGTCCTTGTCAGCAGAAGATACAGAGACAACCATTAAGTCCATTTTCAATGCTCATTCCTCCACATGAAACCCGGAGAAGTAGGAACGACCACCCGACAATCAAGGCGTGCGTGGGACGTGGAACAAATCCCAAAATTCCACATAATGGCCACGTGTTCCTCAGATGCGAATCGCCAGGGGTACCTGTGTAATAGCGCAGTGCCACCCATGTACCTATAAATACACACTTCACAGTGGTCATTATCTCTTCTTCCACTCTCGCACGAACCCTAGTGCCACCGCTAGCCCTCGACGACGCCGGCGACGAAGTGCTTCGCTGCCGCAACCTCTCCGACACCGTCTTCACGCCGACCGCGGACATCGTCCTCTCCGCCGTCGCCGTAGGTGTCCTCCATCGCCAAGTTAGGGCACGGAAGATCGAACTGCTCGGCCTCATCTTCCACTTCGTCTAGCAGTTCTTAGTGTGGTAAATAAAACTTCCTTTTTACAGCACCGTTGATCCTATGGATTTGTCACTTTCTACCACAAGCAGTTTCTATTCACACAAGTTAGATCTCTCTCATACTTCATCTCATAACATGCCTAGTATATTCACTTATGCTTCACAAAGTAGTTAGATTCCTCACTTGTACTGATCTGTGGATTCGTACAAATCTGGAACCAACTCCTTATCTATGAGTGAATGTCTTCGCAAAATGAGGTCAATGTCTTCTAAACTGATTTATCTTCAAAATCTTCTGAGAATGCATATGACCTCTTCCCCTTCCCTCGCACCTTAATGCTGTCAGAGGTACATGTCCGTGGGAGAATCCTTTGGTTCTCATAGTCTGCATTCATTTGCAGAATTCTTACAGCATCACATTAATTCTCCCGAAGCCAGTTCCTGTTGGTCCAGCAAGCGAAAACCTTTGAAGCCTTTGAACGTGTTGAAGCCTTTCAAGCAAAGTTTATGGCTTCAGAGAAAGCAGCAAGGAAGGGTGGCAGAAAGCATCGTGGAGAAACATCCAGAGATCTGCCAGATGAACTCTCAGAACTGTACAAGACAGATCCTGAAGAGGATTACAATCAGCGCAAGACCCGAATCCAATGGATTCGAAGATATTGGGCAGAACAATGGTTCAAATACCGATTTGTAACCCAAGAATATGCTGAGAAAAATGCCATCAAGAGACCATGGGGAGACATCCAATACAAGAATCTTCTACCTAGGTCTAGAGATGAAGCCATTGCTCAAGGCTTCTATCCCTGCATGGTCCGTGGGCCACAGCCAGCTGATGCACACCCATCGTCACTACTATGGTGTCGTGACGACAATCTGTTCAAGCGCAACTTCCAGTTTGCCCACAACTCAGCGAAGCAGAACAAGAAGATTTTGGGGTTAGACTTCAACCCTGGTCCCTCAGCACCAAGGGCAGATGGCACACGAGATGCAGAACCCAATGTCATCGGTCCTTTCCACAACCTTGAAGGCCTCATCACCCGCATCTTAGTTCAAGGGACTGCAGTGAATGAGCATGCAACTGACGCTAAATCAGAAGAAGCTCCTGCAGCGCCGAAGACAAAGAAGATGAAGAAGCCTAAAGCTTCAAAGCCTGCCCCCTCACCAAAAATCTCAAGGGCGAAGCCACTGGCAACTGCACCTCCTGAAGACAGTGTGCAGTCCGAAGACTTATCTCGCATCTCCAAGCCCCAAAAAGTCAAGATGCCTCTGCCTCACACCGGACAAGAGCTAACTGCTGCTGCCATTCTGCGCAATGACGACATTGATCTGTCAAGTGATGAAGATCTAGCAGATGACGCTCTTGAGCAACTCATCAAGAGCAAAGAAGAAGCAGAAATCTTCAATGATCTGCCTCTCTTTGATGTGACCATCATCCACAACTTCATTGACGAGTGGTTTGACACGCCAAATATCAGCTTTGAAGATCTACAGCTACCAATTGGCCTCAGTGTCGCCTTCCAAGGCGCCATTGCTTCAAAACTCGCTATTGCCCAGCGCATTGTTGAACTGAAGCAAAAGATTGACTATGAAAAGGCTTAGTTCAAGAAGCATATGGCCAAGCTCAGCGTGCAGGAAGTGAAGAACTTCAAGAGTATGATGCACGAGCTCAAGGAAGCCTTTGTAAAGAAACGTGCAGAAGCTCAGGGTTCGCGTGAGCGCATGAAGACTCTGGCTGACAGATGTGTGCAAGCCTACAATGAGGCTGAGAAGCGCAAGGCCCTTGGGCGTCCTGGCATTGACCCCAGGATGGCCGCAAAGAAGAAGAAGAAGCCTGCTACGGCTGAACCTGACGCACCAAGGCAGGAAGCAGTTCCTATTGTCTTCCCACCTAAAATGACTGGCTCGAAGTCAAAAAGCCGGTCAACAGCTTCAGAGCTCAAGAAGACAAGGACTGCTGAGGCTGAAGCCAGGAAGAGGAAACATTCTGAAGCCTCTCCAACTGCCCCCTCCAAGAAGAAGAGGAAGACCAAGAAAGATCGGGCTGCTTCCACAGAGCCCTTGATAGTTGACCCCATTTCTATGGTCTATCCTGAAGCTGAACGCCAACTGACCATCCATGAGCCTGCTTCCACAGAGGCTCATGAAGCTGAAGACTTTCCAGCAGCTGATCCCATCACTGCTGAAGACATTGGTCAACATGACAATGTAGAAGATGGTGCAGTCCTTCCTCAGAACAGCGAACTCATCAGCATTGGTCATACACTGATGCCAATTGCACAGGATGCTTCATGGGCGGATCGCCCACAAGAGGAAGAAGACTTTGAGGCCCAGCCCACTCCAACTCCACAGGCGTCGCCCGCGTTGCACAGGCTTCGCAAAGGTCCAAGGCCTCAAGTCTCTGCTGAAGACAATCCGGCTGCATCAGCCGCGGAAGATGAAGTACCACAAGTTCCCACTCCCCTGTCCCAACAAGAAGCAGTTCTCAAGGAGAACGTGCCTGTGACCGACCCTCCAGCTCGTCAAGTGGAGGATGAAAATCCTGCGGCTGCCACAACCACCAACGAAGCTAATGTGGAGCCCTCCCCAACAGAAGAAGAAGACAGCAAAGCCACTGATCCCGTCACTTCTGTTCCTGAGTCTGCTGCCGGTCCCCAGTTTGACTATCATGTTGACACAGGCCTCAGGTACAGAAGCCAATCCCAAGACTGCCAAGGTTCCCAGGTCCTGCATCAGCACCTGACTCCTTCAATATCAATGGCTTCAGGGCAGACAACACATTCTTCGATAGCTCCAGGAACCCCTACTCAAGGGAAAGGATATCATCTGATCGGTTCTGGAGCTATCCTCAGTGAAGCTATTACTCATGCATTCTTTACAACCAAGGTCGCATCTTCCCACACAAGCGCCTTGACATTGAAGCCATAGCTGGTCTGCCCTGTCTGGAAGAAGCTTTGGATTGCTTCAAGGAAGTTGGACTGCTGCCATTCGTTACTGACCAAGAGCATTGGAATGAAGAGCTGCTGCTCCAATTCTATGCCACACTCCATATCCGCGGGTACAGCAGAGATCCGAAGACTTGGGTCCTAGAGTGGATGACCGGAAATGTTCATCACGAAGCCAATGCATTTGACATCATTGAGCTCACTGGTTTGCCCACTCCTGGCGATCTTTACGAGCATGGCTGTCAGCTGCATAGTGAAGCTATTGAGAGCATCTTTAAGAGGCCGGAACCTGATATGAGTCAGATGCTCAGCATGATGAAGCCATTGCCCCAAGATGCTGCTTATCCAACAGAGTTCTTCGTTGAAGACCATGAGTATCTGCCACGAACCATCTATCACATCATCAGGCGAACTCTCTGGCCCATCAAAGGGCACTCTCCAAATGCCAAGCTTGAGGGTGCAATGAAGACTTTGGTCTTCTATATTCTTCATGGAAAATGCTTCAGTGCACAGGACTTACTCATCCGCCAACTTGCTGCATCAGGCTCTGATCTGTTTGGCTTAAAGTTCTACGCCCCATGGGTAATGCAGCTAATTAAACTTCACTCCAATATCTCATATCAGCCATCTGCTCGCAATCATAGGATTTTTCTGCCTGATGTGGATATCTCTACTGAAGACATCTATCCTGAGCCTGCAAAGGAACCTCTAAGTCTTCAGAATGCAGAGCATCAGAGTTTCTCATAGAACATTGAAGGAGTTGAAGCAGTCACTCGGGTGTATCCTTTGGCTGGCACTACACGTGCACCACACCCTGCGTCTACTGAAGCCACTGATAGTACAACTTCTCCAAGACCCAAGAAGCGCACTCGTGTTCTCAATGACCGAGAGCTTCTTGTGGCTCTTCATCAGAAATAGGATAGGCATCATGACTGGCTAAAGCGTCAGATGAAAAGCCTCTTGGTGGAAGTTAATCGCATTCGCAATCTTGCCACCAAGAATGCTTTCCTTGCCCATGAAACCTGTCGCCGTACATGGAAAGGGCTAACGATGATGTGTTCTGAAGATGATCTCCAAGAGGATGGCTTCACTGAGCGATTCAAGTTTGACTCCACACCTCCTCGAAGAGCTGTGCTGCTAGGAACTCCACCCCTTGAAGACTCTGAGTTCTCTTCATCTGCTGCAACAGTGACTGCCAGAGTTATCGAGGATGAAGATGATGCTACTTCACCACCACCTCCTTCAGCACGCGTCAACTCTGCTCCAAGCTCTTCAGCACCGCCAAACACCACCAACGACCCTGCTACTTCACCTACTCCGCATGGGAACGAGTAGATGCTCTATGTCTTCAAACCTTTTTGGTCCTTACTGACAAAAGGGGGAGAAGCATATGAGGTTGATAGTCTTCAAGCGGGTCCATATGGGCGGGTGCTTTATATTTTGCTTCGTGCTTACAACTCTCGTTTTTCTACATTTGGTTCTTTGAGTTGTAACACTTAAACTCGATGGTCGTCTGCTACTTATCTGCCACTTTGTTTTGCGATGATAAATTCCGCATGTGCGACGATAAATTCCGCACTTAGATCATTCTGCAGACGTCCATTTTCCATTATGCATGTCATTATCTTCATATACTTTCACATGCATAGTGGATTGTCATCATAAGTTGAAGTTGATCTCCACAAGTACAACCTGCCATGTGCATTTGCATTCTAAAAGCAAATTACCTATATGCACATCTTCAGGGGGAGCCCTTGCAACTTATGAAGACAATTCCTTATCCTTTACAATTTCGCAGATTATATTCCCCGTTGAAAACTTCAACTAGTTTGTCATCAATCACCAAAAAGGGGGAGATTGTAAGTGCATCTAGTGCCACCCCTAGTTCGTTTTGGAGTATTGACGACAAACCTAGTTGAGGGACTAATGTGTTTGTGAGAATTGCAGGATAACACAGGTAGAAGTCCCTCATTGATTCGGTTTTCCTACCAGAGATGACCCCTAAAAATGTATGAAGACATTGAAGTCAAAGGTGGTATATGAAGATATTCACATTAAAGACTATGACAAGAGAAGACACCACATGAAGCCTATGGAGCTCAAAGACTTAGATCTTTCGTAGTTCTTTTTCTTTTGTGTTGAGTCATAGGAACCACCGTACTATTAAGTGGGGTCCAAGAGAACCAGTCAGACTGACTGAAGTGATGCCTAACCAAAAACCTACGTCTTCGAGTGAAGACTATGAGAGAGAATCTTATCCAGAGTCGGACAAGTCAGCTTTGCTTGTAGCCCAAGTAAAGTTGCCGTGTGAGTTTGAAATCTGACCGTTGGAACACATGTCAGTTCGTTAGTGACCCAGGGTCATTTCGGACAAATCAGGTCGGGTTGCCAAGTGGCTATAAATAGCCCACCCCCCACAACCATAAACGGTTGGCTGCTCAGATTGAGAGTACGGCTTTTGTCGTTTGAGAGCAACCCACCTCGAAGCCTTTGAGAGATAATTCCTTGCGAGGATAAAGCCCTAGCCACCCAGAGCCAGAGAGTATTGGGCATCACTTAAGTCTTCTTGTCTGTGTGATCTGTAGACTTATTACACTTGAGGAATGTGCATCCTCCAGCCGGTTAGGAGTCGCGTTCTGAGCATCCAAGAGACATTGTGGATTGCCGGTGAACGAAGTCTGTGAAGGTTTGGGAGTCTACCTTGAAGACTTACCAGAGTGATTGGGCGAGGTCTGTGTGACCTTAGCTCAAGGGGAATACGGTGAGGATTGGGTGTCCTGAGCTGCGTGTTCAGGACTGGGTGTCCGGGACTGTGTGTCCTAAGGTTTAAATACCTAGCCGCCCCAACCAGACATACAGTTGTCACAGCAACTGGAACTGGTCCAATAAATCATTGTCTTCAACGACTCACTGGTTTCATCTTCCCTTCCCTTTACTTACTGTTGCTCCTTGTGAAGTCATTGTATGTTTGGACTATCTTTTGTCTTCACTGAGTGACTGTATGTTCTGTATGGCTTCATAATATCTTCCTACCTGATCCTTACTACATTCCTGCTATTAAGTCATTGTGCTTTCACTTCATTGAATACTTGACTATGGCTTGCCTAGTGTAGTCTACCTTCCGCTGCATGGTAATAGGTTTATTTCTATCGTTTGTCTTCATAACTTCCACGCTTTGAAGACTTTCATAAAAATCGCCTATTCACCCCCCCTCTAGTCGATATAACGCACTTTCAACACCATAGCCTCTCCGATGATGTGTGAGTAGTTTACCACAGACCTTCGGGTCCATAGTTATTAGCTAGATGGCTTCTTCTCTCTCTTTGGATCTCAATACAAAGTTCTCCTCGATCTTCTTGGAGATCTATTCGATGTAACTCTTTTTGCGGTGTGTTTGTCGAGACCCAATGAATTGTGGGTTTACGATCAAGTTTATCTATGAACAATATTTGATTCTTCTCTGAAATATTTTATGTATGATTGGTTATCTATGCAAGTCTCTTCGAATTATCAGTTTGGTTTGGCCTACTAGATTGATATTTCTTGCAATTGGAGAAGTGCTTAGCTTTGGGTTCAATCTTGCGATGTCCTTTCCTAGTGACAGCAGGGGAGCAAGGCACATATTGTATTGTTGCCATCGAGGATAAAAAGATGGGGTTTATATCATATTACTTGAGTTTATCCCTCTACATCATGTCATCTTGCCTAATGCGCTACTCTGTTCTTATGAACTTAATACTCTAAATGCATGCTTTATAGCGGTCGATGTGTGGAGTAATAGTAGTAGATGCAGAATCGTTTCGGTCTACTTGTCGCGAACATGATTCCTATATACATGATCATGCCTAGATATTCTCATAATAATGCACTTTTCTATCAATTGCTCGACAGTAATTCGTTCACCCACCGTAATACTTATGCTATCTTGAGAGAAACCACTAGTGAAACCTATGGCCCCCGGGTCTATCTTTTATCATATAAGTTTTCAATCTATTTTACTTTGCAATCTTTACTTTCAATCTATATCATAAAAATACCAAAAATATTCATTTATCTTATTATCTCTATCAGATCTCACTCTCATAAGTGACCGTGAAGGGATTGACAACCCCTTTATCGCATTAGTTGCGAGGTTCTTATTTGTTTGTGCAGGTACGAGGGACTTGCGTGCAATCTCCTACTGGATTGATACCTTGGTTCGCAAAAACTGAAGGAAATACTTACGCTACTGCACTGCATCACCCTTTCCTCTTCAAGGGAAAACCAACGCAGTGCTCAAGAGGTAGCATACGCCGGCGACCACCACGTGCGGCGAGGTTGGTTCATGCGACCAGGCTCTATGGTGTGTCTCTGCATTGTGATGCCCTTCGACTCCAGCAGTGGCACACAAGCGTCGTGGCGTCATCTCGGCCGCGCGCAACCCTTCGACCACACCCACGACACAGGTGGTGTCGGCGCGTTGTGTGGTCTCGGATGTGCATTGCCTTTCAATTACGTCGATGGTGCAGTGTCGAGACTGGGTCTTGGTTGACCAAGGCCGTTCAATTACTCCGGCGATGCTTCAAGCTGGGTTGTCCCTCCTGCTGTCATGCCCTGCAAGCTCAGCCCTTATGATCGCTGTGCTTGGGTCGTGATGAGCTTTCTCATCAATGAGCTATCTCCGAGGGTTCTTGGAGTGACCCCCTTCTCTCCCTCTTTTGTGTTGTTTGGTGTGTGTGTGTGTTTTCTTTTCCTTCTTCTCTCATGTAGCCCTGTTAATTCTGGTTCATTTGAACCCATCTTGTAGAGGCTGTAAAGCCTCATAGGCAACTATGAATGAAAAAAAACAGGTGGGGATTCGTTCCCCCCGGTGACCATTCAAAAAAAATTGCACTGGAACTCCATCTACCATGGTCGTAGCACTCGTGGTTTATAAGAAGGTGGCTCTCGATGGCGGGCAGCTTAGGTCGGGGCGCGTCGGCGGCTCTACACCAAGGCGCGGCGACTTGTTGAATCAAAGGCGCGCTGCAACACCAGAGGCGGCTTCTGAAGGAAATATGCCCTAGAGGCAATAATAAAGTTATTATTTATTTCCTTATATCATGATAAATGTTTATTATTCATGCTAGAATTGTATTAACCGGAAACATAATACATGTGTGAATACATAGACAAACATATTGTCACTAGTATGCCTCTACTTGACTAGCTCGTTGATCAAAGATGGTTATGTTTCCTAACCATAGACATGAGTTGTCATTTGATTAATGGGGTCACATCATTAGGAGAATCATGTGATTTACATGACCCATTCCGTTAGCTTAGCACCCGATCGTTTAGTATTCTGCTATTGCTTTCTTCATGAATTATACATGTTCCTATGACTATGAGATTATGCAACTCCCGTTTACCGGAGGAACACTTTGTGTGCTACCAAACGTCACAACGTAACTAGGTGATTATAAAGGTGCTCTACAGGTGTCTCCAAAGGTACTTGTTGGGTTGGCATATTTCGAGATTAGGATTTGTCACTCCGAATGTCGGAGAGGTATCTCTGGGCCCTCTCGGTAATGCACATCACTTAAGCCTTGCAAGCATTGCTACTAATGAGTTATTTGCGGGATGATGTATTACATAAGGAGTAAAGAGACTGGCGGTAACGAGATTGAACTAGGTATTGAGATACCGATGATCGAATCTCGGGCAAGTAACATACCGATGACAAAGGGAACAACGTATGTTGTTATGCGGTTTGAATGATAAAGATCTTCGTAGAATATGTGGGAAACAATATGAGCATCCAGGTTCCATTGTTGGTTATTGACTGGAGATGTGTCTCGGTCATGTCTACATAGTTCTCTAACATGTAGGGCCCGCACGCTTAATGTTTCGATGACAGTTATATTATGAGTTTATTTGTTTTAATGTACAGAAGGTTGTTCGGAGTCTCGGATGTGATCACGGACATGACGAGGAGTCTCGAAATGGTTGAGACATGAAGATTGATATATTGGAAGCCTATGTTTGGATATTGAAAGTGTTCCAGGTGAAATTGGGATTTTACCGGAGTACCGGGAGGTTACTGGAACCCCCCGGGGACTTAATGGGCCTTAGTGGGCCTAGGTGGAAGAGAGGAGATGCGGCTAGGGCTGGGCCGCGCGCCCCTCCCCCAGTCCGAATAGGACAAGGAGAGGGGGGCGGCGCCCCCCCTTCCTTCTTCTCTCCACTCTTTCAACCTCCCAAGTCCTAATCCAACTAGGGAGGGGGGGGGTCCTACTCCCGGTGGGAGTAGGACTCCTCCTGGCGCGCCTCCTCCCTGGCCGGCCGCCCCCCCTTGCTCCTTTATATACGGGGGCAGGGGGCACCCCAAAGATACAACAATTGACCGTTTGATCTTTTAGCCGTGTGCGGTGCCCCCTCCACCATAGTCCACCTTGATATTACTGTAGCAGTGCTTAGGCGAAGCCCTGTGTCGGTAGAACATCAACATCGTCACCATGCCGTCATGCTGACGAAACTCTCGCTCAACACTCGGCTGGATCGGAGTTCGAGGGACGCCATCGGGCTGAAGGTGTGCTGAACTCGGAGGTGCCGTATGTTTGGTACTTGATCGGTCGGATCGTGAAGACGTACGACTACATCAACCGCGTTGTGCTAACGCTTCCGCTTTCGGTCTACGAGGGTACGTGGACAACACTCTCCCCTCTCGTTGCTATGCATCACCATGATCTTGCATGTGCGTAGGAATTTTTTTGAAATTACTACGTTCCCCAACAGTGGTATCAGAGCCAGGTTTTATGCGTAGATGTCATATGCACGAGTAGAACACAAGTGAGTTGTGGGCGATATAAGTCATACTGCTTACCAGCATGTCATACTTTGGTTCGGCGGTATTGTTGGATGAAGCGGCCCGGACCGACATTACATGTATGTTTACACGAGACTAGTTCTACCAACGTGCTTTGCACACAGGTGGCTAGCGGGTGTCAGTTTCCCCAACTTTAGTTGAACCGAGTATGGCTTTAGTGCGTAGGTGGCTGGCGGGTGTCCTTGCGAAGGTTAAAACAGCACCAACTTGACAAACTATCGTTGTGGTTTTAGTGCGTAGGTAAGAACGGTTCTTGCTAAGCCCGTAGCAGCCACGTAAAACTTGCAACAACAAAGTAGAGGACGTCTAACTTGTTTTTGCAGGGCATGTTGTGATGTGATATGGTCAAGACATGATGCTAAATTTTATTGTATGAGATGATCATGTTTTGTAACCGAGTTATCGGCAACTGGCAGGAGCCATATGGTTGCCGCTTTATTGTATGCAATGCAATCGCCCTGTAATGCTTTACTTTATAACTAAGCGGTAGCGATAGTCGTAGAAGCATAAGATTAGCGAGACGACAACGATGCTACGATGGAGATCAAGGTGTCGCGCCGGTGACGATGGTGATCATGACGGTGCTTCGGAGATGGAGATCACAAGCATAAGATGATGATGGCCATATCATATCACTTATATTGATTGCATGTGATGTTTATCTTTTATGCATCTTATCTTGCTTTGATTGACGGTAGCATTATAAGATGATCTCTCACTAAATTTCAAGATAAAAAGTGGTCTCCCTGAGTATGCACCGTTGCCAAAGTTTGTCGTGCCCATACACCACGTGATGATCGGGTGTGATAAGCTCTACGTCCATCTACAACGGGTGCAAGCCAGTTTTGCACACGCAAAATACTCAGGTTAAACTTGACGAGCCTAGCATATGCAGATATGGCCTCGGAACACTGAGACCGAAAGGTCGAGCATGAATCATATAGTAGATATGATCAACATAGTGATGTTCACCATTGAAAACTACTCCATTTCACGTGATGATCGGTTATGGTTTAGTTGATTTGGATCACGTGATCACTTAAAAGATTAGAGGGATGTCTTTCTAAGTGGGAGTTCTTAAATAATATGATTAATTGAACTTAAATTTATCATGAACTTAGTACCTGATAGTATCTTGCTTGTCTATGTTTGATTGTAGATAGATGGCCCGTGTTGTTGTTCCGTTGAATTTTAATGCATTCCTTGAGAAAGCAAAGTTGAAAGATGATGGTAGCAATTACACGGACTGGGTCCGTAACTTGGGGATTATCCTCATTGCTACTCAGAAGAATTACGTCCTGGAAGCACCGTGAGTGCCAGGCCTGCTGCTGATGCAACTGACGATGTTAATAACGTCTAGTAGAGCAAAGCTGATGACTACTTGATAGTTCAGCATGCCATGCTTTACGGCTTAGAATCGGGACTTCAACGATGTTTTGAATGTCATGGAGCATATGAGATGTTCCAGGAGTTGAAGTTAATATTTCAAGCAAATGCCCGGATTGAGAGATATGAAGTCTCCAATAAGTTCTACAGCTGCAAGATGGAGGAGAATAGTTCTGTCAGTGAACATATACTCAGAATGTCTGGGTACCATAATCACTTGACTCAGCTGGGAGTTAATCTTCCGGTTGATAGTGTCATTGACAGAGTTCTACAATCACTGCCACCAAGCTACAAGAGCTTCGTGATGAACTATAATATGCAAGGGATGGATAAGACAATTCCCGAGCTCTTCGCAATGCTAAAGGCTGCGGAGGTAGAAATCAAGAAGGAGTATCAAGTGTTGATGGTCAGTAAGACCACCAGTTTCAAGAAGGGCAAAGGGAAGAAGAAGGGGAACTTCAAGAAGAACAACAAGCAAGTTGCTTCTCAGGAGAAGAAACCCAAGTCTGGACCTAAGCCTGAAACTGAGTGCTTCTACTTCAAGCAAACTGGTCACTGGAAGCGCAACTGCCCTAAGTATTTGGAGGATAAGAAGGATGGCAAGGTGAACAAAGGTATATGTGATATACATGGTATTGATGTGTACCTTACTAGAGCTCGCAGTAGCACCTGGGTATTTGATACTGGTTCTGTTGCTAATATTTGCAACTCGAAACAGGGAATACGGATTAAGCGAACACTGGCAAAGGACGAGGTGACGATGCGCGTGGAAAATGGTTCCAAAGTCGATGTGATCGCGGTCGGCACGCTACCTCTACATCTACCTTCGGGATTAGTATTAGACCTAAATAATTGTTATTTGGTGCCAGCGTTGAGCATGAACATTATATCTAGATCTTGTTTGATGCGAGACGGTTACTCATTTAAATCAGAGAATAATGGTTGTTCTATTTATATGAGCAATATCTTTTATGGTCATGCACCCTTGAAGAGTGGTCTATTTTTGATGAATTTCGATAGTAGTGATACACATATTCATAATGTTGAAGCCAAAAGATGCAGAGTTGATAATGATAGTGCAACTTATTTGTGGCACTACCGTTTAGGTCATATTGGTGTAAAGCGCATGAAGAAACTCCATACTGATGGACTTTTTGAACCACTTGATTATGTATCACTTGGTACTTGCAAACCGTGCCTCATGGGCAAGATGAATAAAACGCCGTTCTCCGGAACTATGGAGAGAGCAATAGATTTGTTGGAAATCATACATACAGATGTATGTGGTCCGATGAATTTTGAGGCTCGTGGCGGATATCGTTATTTTCTCACTTTGACAGATGATTTAAACAGATATGGGTATATCTACTTAATGAAGCATAAGTCTGAAACATTTGAAAAGTTCAAAGAATATCAGAGTGAAGTTGAAAATCATCGTAACAAGAAAGTAAAGTTTCTACGATCTGATCGTGGAGGAGAATATTTGAGTTACGAGTTTGGTCCACATTTGAAACAATGCAGAATAGTTTCGCAACTAACGCCACCCAGAACACCACAGCGTAATGGTGTGTCCGAACATCGTAATCGTACTTTACTAGATATGGTGCGATCTATGATGTCTCTTATAGATTTACCGCTATCATTTTGGGGTTATGCTTTAGAGACGGCCGCATTCACATTAAATAGGGCACCATCGAAATCCGTTGAGACGACACCTTATCAACTGTGGTTTGGCAAGAAACCAAAGTTGTCGTTTCTGAAAGTTTGGGGCTGCAATGCTTATGTGAAAAGCTTCAACCTGATAAGCTCAAACCCAAATCGGAGAAATGTGTTTTCATAGGATACCCAAAGGAGACTATTGGGTACACCTATCACAGATCTGAAGGCAAGACATTCGTTGCTAAGAATGGATCCTTTCTAGAAAAGGAGCTTCTCTCGAAAGAAGTGAGTGGGAGGAAAGTGGAACTTGATGAGGTAACTATACCTGCTCCTCTATTGGAAAGTAGTTCATCACGGAAACCGGTTTCTGTGACGCCTACACCAATTAGTGAGGAAGTTAATGATGATGATCATGGAACTTCAGATCAAGTTTCTACTAAACCTCGTAGATCAACCAGAGTAAGATCTGCACCAGAGTGGTACGGTAATCCTGTTCTGGAAGTCATGTTACTAGATCATGGTGAACCTATGAACTATGAAGAAGCGATGGTGAGCCCAGATTCCGCAAAATGGCTTGAGGCCATGAAATCTGAGATGGGATCCATGTATGAGAACAAAGTGTGGATTTTGGTTGACTTGCCCAATGACCGGCAAGCAATTGAGAATAAATGGATCTTCAAGAAGAAGACTGACGCTGACGGTAATGTTGCTGTCTACAAAGTTCGACTTGTTGCGAAAGGTTTTCGACAAGTTCAAGGGACTGACTACGATGAGACTTTCTCACCCGTAGCGATGCTTAAGTCTGTCTGAATCATGTTAGCAATTGCCGCATTTTATGATTATGAAATTTGGCAAATGGATGTCAAAACTGCATTCCTTAATAGATTTCTGGAAGAAGAGTTGTATATGATGGAACCGGAAGGTTTTGTCGATCCAAAGGGAGCTAACAAAGTGTGCAAGTTCCAGCGATCCATTTATGTACTGGTGCAAGCCTCTCGGAGTTCGAATAAACACTTTGATAGTGTGATCAAAGCATTTGGTTTTGTACAGACTTTTGGAGAAGCATGTATTTACAAAAAGGTGAGTGGGAGCTCTGTAGCATTTCTGATATTATATGTGGATGACATATTACCGATTGGAAATGATATAAAATTTCTGGATAGCATAAAGGGATACTTGAATAAGAGTTTTTCAATGAAAGACCTCGGTCAAGCTGCTTACATATTGAGCATCAAGATCTATAGAGATAGATCAAGACGCTTAATTGGACTTTCACAAAGCACATACCTTGACAAAGTTTTGAAGAAGTTCAAAATGGATCAAGCAAACAAAGGGTTCTTGCCTGTGTTACAAGGTGTGAAGTTGAGTAAGACTCAATGCCCGACCACTGCAGAAGATAGAGAGAAAATGAAAGATGTTCCCTATGCTTCAGCCATAGGCTCTATCATGTATGCAATGCTGTGTACCAGACCTGATGTGTGCCTTGCTATAAGTCTAGCAGATAGGTACCAAAGTAATCTAGGAGTGGATCATTGGACAGCGGTCAAGAACATCCTGAAATACCTTAAAAGGACTAAGGATATGTTTCTCATTTATGGAGGTGACAAAGAGCTCGTCTTAAATGGTTACGTTGATGCAAGCTTTGACACTGATCCGGACGATTCTAAATCGCAAACCGGATACGTGTTTACATTGAACGGTGGAACTGTCAATTGGTGCAGTTCTAAACAAAGCGTTGTGGCGGGATCTACATGTGAAGAGGAGTACATAGCTGCTTCGGAATCTGCAAATGAAGGAGTCTGGATGAAGGAGTTCATATCCGATCTAGGTGTCATACCTAGTGCATCGGGTCCAATGAAAATCTTTTGTGACAATACTGGTGCAATTGCCTTGGCAAAGGAATCCAGATTTCACAAGAGAACCAAGCACATCAAGAGACGCTTCAATTCCATCCGGGATTTAGTCCAGGTGGGAGACATAGAAATTTGCAAGATACATACGGATCTGAATATTAAAGACCCGTTGACTAAGCCTCTTCCACGAGCAAAACATGATCAACACCAAGGCTCCATGGGTGTTAGAATCATTACTGTGTAATCTAGATTATTGACTCTAGTGCAAGTGGGAGACTGAAGGAAATATTACTTAGAGGCAATAATAAAGTTATTATTTATTTCCTTATATCATTATAAATGTTTATTATTCATGCTAGAATTGTATTAACCGGAAACATAATACATGTGTGAATACATAGACAAACAGATTGTCACTAGTATGCCTCTACTTGACTAGCTCGTTGATCAAAGATGGTTATGTTTCCTAACCATAGACATGAGTTGTCATTTGATTAACGGGGTCACATCATTAGGAGAATGATGTGATTGACATGACCCATTCCGTTAGCTTAGCACCTGATCGTTTAGTACTCTGCTATTGCTTTCTTCATGACTTATACATGTTCCTATGACTATGAGATTATGCAACTCCCGTTTACCGGAGGAACACTTTGTGTGCTACCAAACGTCACAATGTAACTAGGTGATTATAAAGGTGCTCTACAGGTGTCTCCAAAGGTACTTGTTGGGTTGGCGTATTTCGAGATTAGGATTTGTCACTCCGAATGTCGGAGAGGTATCTCTGGGCCCTCTCGGTAATGCACATCACTAAAGACTGGCAAGCATTGCTACTAATGAGTTAGTTGCGGGATGATGTATTACAGAACGAGTAAAGATACTTGCCGGTAACGAGATTGAACTAGGTATTGAGATACCGATGATCGAATCTCGGGCAAGTAACATACCGATGACAAAGGGAACAACGTATGTTGTTATGCGGTTTGACGGATAAAGATCTTCGTAGAATATGTGGGAGCCAATATGAGCATCCAGTTTCCGCTGTTGGTTATTGACTGGAGACATGTCTCGGTCATGTCTACATAGTTCTCGAACCCGTAGGGTCCGCACGCTTAACATTTCGATGACAGTTATATTATGAGTTTATATGTTTTGATGTACCGAAGGTTGTTCGGAGTCTCAGATGTGATCACGGACATGACGAGGAGTCTCGAAATGGTCGAGACATGAAGATTGATATATTGGAAGCCTATGTTTGGATATCGGAAGTGTTCCGGGTGAAATCGGGATTTTACCGGAGTACCGAGAGGTTACCGGAACCCTCCGAGGACTTAATGGGCCTTAGTGGGCCTAGATGAAAGAGAGGAGAGGCGGCTAGGGCTGGGCCGCACCCCCCTCCCCCAGTCCGAATAGGACAAGGAGAGGGGGGCGCCCCCTTCCTTCTTCTCCTCCACTCTTTCCCCCTCCCAAGTCCTAATCCAACTAGGAAAGGGGGGAGTCCTACTCCCTGTGGGAGTAGGACTCCTCCTGGCGCGCCTCCTCCCTGGCTGACCGCACCCCCCTGCTCCTTTATATACGGGGGCAGGGGGCACCCCAAAGATACAACAATTAATCGTTTGATCTTTTAGCCGTATGCGGTGCCCCCCTCCACCATAGTCCACCTCGATATTACTATAGCAGTGCTTAGGCGAAGCCCTGCGTCGGTAGAACATCAACATCGTCACCACGCCGTCGTGCTGACGAAACTCTCCCTCAACACTCGGCTGGATCGGAGTTCGAGGGACGTCATCGGGCTGAACGTGTGCTGAACTCGGAGGTGTCGTACGTTCGGTACTTGTTCGGTCAGATCGTGAAGACATACGACTACATCAACCGCGTTGTGCTAATGCTTCCGCTTTTGGTGGACAACACTCTCCCCTCTCATTTCTATGCATCACCATGATCTTGCGTGTGTGTAGGAATTTTTTTGAAATTACTACGTTCCCCAACAGCTTGGCGAAGGTAGCGGTGTGGGGGCCCACAGCTCCTGTAGGGCGAAGGCCGCTTCAGCAGTTTAAACGGCAAGGCGGGTCGTCTCAAACAGCGCAGCAACCCGGTGGCGAGTCAAAGTCAGAGGTCGATGAGGCGTCTTGCGATAGCAACTGGATTGACTTGCGGCGGAAACAAGACTGCTCGGAGGAGACTCGGCCAGGACGGGAATGGAGCACGGCCAAGGCGGCTTGGCAGTGGTGCGGAGGCGGCGAAGACTTGGCTGGACAGAAATCCCTTGATGAAGAACTGGCCATATAGTTGAACTCTCCACCGTGACAGCGCCTAGCTCACCAAAGGCCACGTTAACGATGAACTCGGCCGGGTCAGAACTAACTCTGCCTCGACGTCCCTTTTTGTCAAACCACCACCCACCAGGCTTCAGCACCAGCCGTGACTTCTCGCTCTCATCGGGAAATACATATCCTACTGTGTGAGTTCGTCATGCTTCAGCTCAGCACAATAATAGTTGGTTCAATAGTTTGTCCTGCATGTCAAGCACGGCCGGCTTGCTGCGATGTGAACAACGGCAATTGTCTCTGACCATGAATTTTGACCGATGGAGCGCCTCAGATTTGCCTAGTAAGTGCAAGTCCAATGGGGCGACCCATTTCGTCCACTGGCGTCCGTTTGGGTCAGCAAGGACACAAAAGTCGGCCCAACGCGCCGACCCAAACGGACACGCGTCCGCTTGGTGTCTGCTTGCCGACCCATTCTCGGCCCATTTTTGAGCCGGATTTGCATCGGCGCGGACACGAGATGGTCACACGCGCGCCTACTCCTCTCCCCGGACCCGCCGGTCGGTGGCAGCCACCACCATTTCGCCCATTTCCCCCCAAAAACCCTCCCGCCCGTGCACTCCCGCCCCACACTCCTGCCATGGAGGACGCCATCGACCTCGATGCTGCCGCTGGCCTCGCCTCCCTCGCCTCGTCCGGCGCCCCCGCCCCCGCCGGGACCTCGTGCCCCGCACAAGACTGCTGTTGCGACCAAGACAAAGAAGCCGCTGACGCCCGCATAGCGGGCAAGGCAGTCAGCCAAGAGGAACGACCAGAGGCACGCCTCGGACGACGGATGAGGCCACCGCGCAGGCCGCCGCCGCCGCCGCGCAGCAGGAGGTCACCAACTCCTACGTCGCGGCGGCAACAAGGGAGGCGTTCTACATGCAAGGGTTAAATCCTGGCCAGCACAGCCTCCTCAACGCCGCCGTTGCCGCGACCAGCACCGGCTCATCGGCGTTTCCTCGAATGATGCCGCCCAACTCACCCCACACGTCGGCTTGCGACCCAATGCCCGGCTTCCATGTGTACCCGCAGGCCTCCCGCCTCTTCGGGGAGTGCTCGCTCGACGTGACCGTGGTCATGCCTTCCACGCCCGCGCCCGCGCCCATCAACCTTAACGCCACCCCGATGACCGGTAGCTCATCATCCAGTGGCGTGAGGAAACACGCGCGGCATACGCCGGCCGGCGTGCTCCCAGAGGCCCGCAACCTGTTCGAGGGAATGCCGTCCGCCATAAATGAGGACTACATGCAGAAACTCATCTTCGAGGGCGGTGCGTCGGCCGCTGGCTACGATCCCAACGAGACACAAAGCCAGGACGGCCGTGGGGCATTCATGCCGGCCGCTGGCTATGATCCGGATCAGGGGGCCTTCATGCGTGATCAGGTCGGCATCGACCTAGACGGCTTCGCACTCGACCACGAGTTCCGGGATGACTACGTGCTAGAGGAAGAGGACGACTGCGACATCGAAGTGGAGCCCTTGTTCAAGGACGAGCTCGCCAACCAAGCCGCCCGTCCTAAGCCGAAGCGCAAGAGCAAGTGCATGAAGGCATACACGGCGGCCAAGGACAAGCTTCTTTGCGAGTGTTGGCGAGACATTGGACAAGACCCCAAGATGGGCACCGAACAAAAGCATTCAACCTTTTGGATTCATGTCCACCGAGAGTTTCATGAGCGCAAGAAGTTTCCTCCTTACCAACTTGTGAGAATGCGCGGGTGGGTGTCCATTTCCAAGCGATGGAGGGTGATCCAACAAGAGTGCAACAAGTTTTGCGCCACTCTTGAGAGCGTCAAGGCCCACCCTGTGAGAGGCATCGGCATGCAAGACATGGTATGCTAGTAAGCCTCCCTCTTTTGTGTCATCAAGTTCATGCTTGCGTGTTCATTTGCATATCATTTGCCCATATGCTTGCATGGAAATGTTTTGTAGGCATTTCAAGCTTTGGAGGCATTCAAGGTTCAATACAATGGCAAGTGCTTCAACCTCTCCCATTGCTTTAGGGTCATCAAGAACGAAGAGAGGTTCAAGGCGTAATATGCCACCCTCAAGTCGCGTGGGGGGAAGCAAGTCGTGAAGGAGGTTGGGGAGGGCGAGCCGGCACGGCCGGGGGGGAAGACCAACTCCAAGAAGGAGGACAAGCGGGATGCGGCATCCAACGCCTTGATCGCAAGCGTGGAGGGCATGATGAACAAGAAGGACTCAAGGGAGGAGGAGCGCCGACATTTCAAGGTGGAGCAAATGGACGCTTTCCTGGAGATCCAAAGGAGGAGGCTTGAGATGGACGCGGAGAAGCACGCCAAGATGTTCGAGCTCGAGGCGGAGAAGCAAGCCAAGATGCTAGAGATCGAGGCTACCAACGCCAAGACCAAGACCAAAGAACTGGCTCTCATGAGCATGATAACCAGGGTGGAGATCATGAAGGTGGATCTCAACACCGTGTCGCCAAGGAAGAGGTTGTGGTTTGAGAAGATGCATGCCGACATGCTCAAGTTCAATAACGAGTGATCTATGGCGGCGAGCTCCGTCTTTTTTGTATGGCGGCAGGTGTGCTGGCATGACCACGGGGGTCGTGATGGTGTGGTCGAACTCAAGTCCCACCCTTTTGTGTGCTAGCATGTGTGCCGGCCGGCTGGCGAGTGCGCCAGCATGAACTGTGGTGATATTTTCTGAAGCCGGCATTATATGCCGCCGTTGGCATGGTGCCGGCATGATGAGAGATGGCCGCTGGCATGATCGGCCACAGGCCTTTTTTAAGTCGGTGCGGACATGAAATGGGTCAACGCGTTGGGTGTCAAAACCGGCGGATCTCGGGTAGGGGTCCCGAACTGTGCGTCTAGGCCGGATGGTAACAGGAGGCAAGAGACACGAAGTTTTACCCAGGTTCGGGCCCTCTCGATGGAGGTAAAACCCTACGTCCTGCTTGATTAATATTGATGATATGGGTAGTACAAGAGTAGATCTACCACGAGATCAGAGAGGCTAAACCCTAGAAGCTAGCCTATGGTATGATTGTTGTTGTGTATGTTGTCCTATGGACTAAAACCCTCCGGTTTATATAGACACTGGAGAGGGTTAGGGTTACACAAAGTCGGTTACAATGGTAGGAGATCTGCATATCCGTATCACCAAGCTTGCCTTCCATGCCAAGGAAAGTCCCTTCCGGACACGGGACGGAGTCTTCAATCTTGTATCTTCATAGTCCAGGAGTCCGACTGAAGGTATAGTCTGGCCATCCGGACACCCCCTAATCCAGGACTCCCTCAGTAGCCCCCGAACCAGGCTTCAATGACAATGAGTCCGGCGCGCAGATTGTCTTCGGCATTGCAAGGAGGGTTCTCCTCCAAATTCCGTGTACCTATTGAATAAAGTCCGGTTTCTTGTAGATGTTGCGCTCCTTGGCATCTACGCCCAATAATGGCCGCTTCCCATGTGTCAAACGAATATGAAAAGTCTGAGTGTTTTTTACATTCACACCCCTAGCCGTGTAAATGAGCTGACCTATTTAAGGGGACGAATCCAAACCACATCTTCTGTCAGGACCCCGATTCCAAGTCACATCGATCTAGCCGGTAACACCTCATATCACTTTGCGGCCTCACGCACGGTATCCCACGGGTGTCGCCTTACCATGGCCCGGGACCGTTTGCGCCTTTTGGCTCACGTATATGATAGTGTCGCTAGCATCCATATGACAGAGAACCCGGGACGACATGGCTAGTCGTGAACCCAAAGCGGCACAGACCTATGGAGACAGGCATACATCAATCACATCGAGCATGTCGGTCATCAGCGAGTGATTCCGGGCTGTAGCACTGGGCTAACAGGACTCCAGGGAACCCGGGCTGTAGCAGGCTAGGCAGGACTCCGGATATCACCGCGTGACATTTCCCCGAGGGGACAAACATAGGAACGAAGTGAAACACATGCCGGCCAGTCAAGTGTCCTGAACAGTAGTGCTGGGCTAGCAGGACTCCGGTGAACCGGGCTGTAGCGGACTACTATGGCTCGAGGAACACTAGACTACATTTCCCCATAAGAAAGGCTGCCAAGGATAAACAACTAGATTGTCGGATCCCACTCATACCAAGCATTTCAATCATACACACAATATGCCCGATATGAGTACATACAACATGGCATCACAACAAAACTCTACAACTCAAGTACTTTATTTAAAGGCTCCAGGGAGCCATACATAACAAGTTCATATAGATAGGGGTCACATGACCCGACACTCAAGTCATACACTCATACAAGCACATGCGGAAGCAACTAGTCTGAGTACAGACTCTAGAAAGAAAGAAGGCTTCTCGAAGCCTGTCTATCTACATAGGGCCCTCCATGGCCAGGATCACCACCTGGGTGGCTAGTCACTCGTCGATGTCAAGGTCTACGTAGAACCCATCGGAGGGGGCGGTGTTGTCGTCTGAAAATAGTAATTAAGAAAACATGAGTACAAAGGTACTCAGCAAGTCTTACATCAGAACCTACTATACATGCTTATTCTCAAGAAGGTGGTGGGGTTAATGCAGCAAGCCAGCTTTGACTCTTGGCTAAGCTATCCTATGGAACTTCACCAGTAAAATAGTTTTCGCACACGAGTCCACTACTCACCAACACAATACTCCACCGGAGATCCTCCCTCGTCATCCTACGAGAGGGCCATCCTCGGTACTCACACTTGTCTTGAGTCTTTTAGTAGTATCCATTAACTTGTCTATGAACTGTATAGGCAACCAAGTAGTCCTTTACCGCGGACACGGCTATTCGAATAGTTTTATACCCTGCAGGGGTGTACTTCTTCATACACGCTTTCACCACTTACCGCCGTTTACACGACATGTACTCGGCAACCTTCAAGCGGAAGCCCAGCGAGGGTGTCGGCCACGGCCTACCTAAACACTTAAGTCTCTAGTCCAGGTTTATCGCCTATCCAGGTTCCATCCGCAGGGAGTCCGGCCGAGGTTTCCACATACGGCCCTGAACGATGTGAACAGGGTTCCCGAGACACCAAACGGGTGACTCGGTACACCATGCCACGGTGTATCTACCGCAACATAGCCCACCCCTAGGGTCAGCGCTACGCACGGCCACCAACACATAACCTACAAGCACCAGAAACTATTTGCAACTCCTGGACAGAGTACTAGGGTGATTAAGAAGCCGAGAGGGTCCATTGGTTTCGGGCCTAATGTACGGTAGTAACTGCATCTTAAATCACACATACAGATCTCAGTTCTTAGGGACGGCCTCAATGAAACAACCCACCATGTACTCCTACATGGCCTCTCATCGATACCTTTACCAAAACATGTTCAACACAACCCTCACATTACCGACATAAGCATTTCACTCTAGCCCATCACCCAGATGAACCAGACCTAACACAACTCTAAGCATAGCAGGCATAGCAAGGTAGGAATCACATACATGGCTCAATCAACTGCTACACATGCTAGTGGGTTTCATCTAGTTACTGTGGCAATGACAGGTCATGCAGAGGATAAGGGTTCAACTACCGTAGCACACAGCAGTTTGAATCGCGTTGTCTTAATGCAGTAAACAAGAGCAGAAGCGAGAACATGGGTTTGTATCGGAATGATCAATGGTTTCTTGCCTGATGGGGTGGTAGTGGGATACTGCCCTTCAGTTGGATACTCGTGAATATCCTCGGAGGCAGAACCTACCACGAAGAACACATCGGAACACAATCAACACATGACAATATGTAGCAATATGATGCATGCTATGACATGGCAATATGAATGTGTCTTGGCCTAATGCAAGTTATAATAGAAAGGAATGAACTCATTTGAATCAAAGATTCAAATATTAGCTCATTAAACATGGCCTTAATAGTGCATTTCCTTATTCTGCTTAAACAGCAAGGTTAACTTGTTTTTTCATGCATGAAACCATTACAGACGGATAGATTGAATTTTTCTGATCATTTTTCATATATAAATCTTTGCATTTGGAGCTATGGTTGATTTTCTATGATTTTTAGAAGTTTTGACTATTTTCTGGAATTTCCTGAATAAAAATAAATCCAGAAAATGCATTACTGCGTCAGCATTGCGTCATGCTGACCTCAGCAGGTCAAAGGCGCCAGCCCAGGTCAAACCTGACTGGTGGGCCCCTTCTGTCAGCCTCTCAGCTAATAAACAGGGTTAGATTAACACTAATTAGCTGTCAGTGGGGCCTGGGCCTACATGTCAGTGACTGATTTAATTAAAATTAATTAAAACTAATCCTAATTTAGTTAGCAGACCGGCCCCACCTGTTATAGACTCAGGGGGGTCTACCTGGGCCCACCCAGGGGTCAAACTGGGTCAAACTCGCCGGCGTTGAGCCGCCGGCGAGGCCGAGACGGCGAGGGCTTCGGATTTGGTCCTCCGGTGACCAAATCGACGGTGGAGACGTGCTACGCGTAGCTGGGGCTCGTGCGCATCTAGTGGGGCAAGTGGGAGGAGCTGGGGTGGAGCCAGCTCGCCGGAATCGAGCTCGTGGCTGCGGCCGGAGTTCGGACGGGGTGGGTTTCGACGCTACGGTGCACGGGAGGAAGAGCTGGTGGTGGCTACGGGTTCCTGGTGCTGCACTGAGCACAACGGCGAGCTTGGCTTCGAGCCACTGTGGCTCTGGCCACGACGGCTCCATGGCCGACGGCGGGGAGCTCTCGGGTGCGGTGGAAACGGCGGCTACAGAGGCCAAACGAGCACGGGAGCTAGGAGGAAAGGAAGAGGAGCTCACAGCGGAGTCGGAGAGGGGATCAGAGAGCTCGGGGAGGACTTGAGGCCGGCGAATCAAACGACGGCGTCCGGCGGCCGTGGACGGGGAAGAAGGGCACCACACCGTCTTGGGGTCGTCCGAGCTTGCGTGGGTCGACGGAGAGGTCCAGGGTGACGAGGCGGAGCGATTGGGCTCGTCGGAGGGGCGAGGGAGTGGCTCTGGTGGCAACTACGGCGATCGGCAGCGAGGGACGCGCTCGGCCATCGCGGGAGAGAGTGAGGGAGACGGGGGGAGTGAGCGAGGATGAGAGGGGGACGTGGGGGTCGCGTGGCACCTCTAGGCGTCTCCAGGCGTCGGCGGAAGCAGGAGGTGGCCAGCGCGTGGCCGGCGCGCGGCGAGCACGTGCCCCTGCCTCCTGGCGCGAGGAGGACGACGACTGGCGAAGCCAGTAGGCTGGGCCGAGCCAGGTGGGCTGGCCAGCTCAGGTAAGGCCCAGGTGGCTTCCTTCTCTCTTTTTTTTAAATTTGTTTCTGTTTTCTATTTAACTGCAACTATTGGGCTTTAATAAAAATACTAAAACGTTTCCAAAAATCGTGAAAATAATTGTGGGCTCTGTTTAGATTATTTCCAACAGCAGACATTTATTACCAGAATTATTTGGGCATTTAAATTATTTTATAGCATTTAAATGCCCAAATTCAAATACTTATGATTTAATTCAATGACCTTCTATTGACCTAGAAAATTGTGCACCAATTTTGCCAGAGGTTTTAACCCAAGACAAAGAGGGTGAACTTTTTAGAAGGGCATTTCAGGTTCATTGAAAATAATTTTAGTAAACCCTAGTTGTTTCCAGGGGGGTGTTGGGGGTTTCTGCCTTCCCCATTTCAAATTTAAAAGAAATTTAAACATGATGCACACTCTAATGCTTGAACTAGCTAGGGTGTGACATCTTCCCCCCTTCGCGAGTGTTCATCAGAGCGCATCCGACAAAGGTCCATTCCACCATGGCCAGCCATCGCGACTCCTGCTCTCGCCCTTCCAGCCCTTAGCCTGGATATTGGGAGAGATGCTCCATCCCGCATAGTGAGCTAGTGACGCTCCAGACCAAGGGATTTCTCCCCCCGGCCTATATGGTCCCGGTTCGAGCCGGCCTTGCCGTCTATAATGGCGGAGAGCAAGCGGAGAGTGCCCCTAATCCCTCCAAAGGAGAGCGGGTGTGCCTCGTCTCTTATTTAATAAGGGGGCTCGGATTTCCAATCCATCCATTTCTCCGGGGGCTCCTGGAGTTCTATGGCCTCCAGCTACACAATCTCATGTTTGCCTCCGTATTGCATATCACGGGCTTCGTAGCCCTCTGCGGGCTGTTTTTGGGTATCGAGGCTCATTTCGGGCTATGGAAGAGGTTATTCTGCCTTGTGCCCCGCTCTAAGGAGGGGTCAATGTATCAAGTGGGCGGAGCCGAAGTGTGGCGCATCGCCGGGACCGGATATCTGTCCGGAACCCCAAAGAAGGCGTCCAAAGACTGGCCCTCAGAATGGTTTTATATAGAAGATATCCCGCTGCCGGATCCTGTCCGGATCGGCCTCCCTGAATTTGACAGTGCTCCCTTAAAGAAGCGCCTAAGCTGGCGTCCACGGAGCCCTCCGAGGGAAAGTGACAGGGACATCATTTACCTGATGGGCCGAATAAGATTGTTAGCCCATTCTGGACTATCCATGATCGGGGTTATGGCCGAATGCATTATGCGGGGGGTGCAACCGCTTCAGTATAGAAGCCACCCCATGTGGGACTTTAACTTGGAGGACGACGCCACCCGCTACGGCCGTAAGGGGCCGGATTCAGCTGCTGCTCTACTAAAGATCTTGTCCACTTTGTATAAGGGAGAAGAGGAGGAATTTCTCCGCGTCAACCCACAGGGTGGGTTCTCTATGCATAATCCCCCAAGCTGGGTAAGCGGTCGTATTACTTGCCCATCCGTTTTGTATTCCCATTATTAAATATTCAGTCTGACGACTTCAATGCAGGAACTGCGCCGAGCTGTTAAGGAAATAAGCAGCCCTCCTCCACAACCTGAGGACCCAGGACGGTCCCTCGACCCGGCCTCTCAAGAGGATCCGGACATATCTGTGGAGCTGATTGATGGAGTGCTCCATCAATTGAGCAAGGACAATGCCTTCGTGGCCATTACGGCCGATTACCCAGGGCTAGTCCCGGCCTCCCAGGTAACTGAGATCGAAGCCCCAGTAACCCGAGTAGGTGCCCGCCCTCTCGTATTTTCAGTTCCCTGATTGCAACCGAACTTTTGCAGGGGAGGTTTTTAAAGCGGAAGGCCGAACCTGCGGCGACAAGCCAATGAGGGGCCGCAGGGCCCCGTGGGAAGAAAACAAGTGCAGTCCGGACCGAGGCGTCAGTGCAAAGGTATGGCGCGCCCCCTTATCCCAGGTGTTATACCTTCGAGGCACATTGACACTCATGCTCTCTTCAGGACAAAGAGAGCTCGTCGGACTATATCCGGAGAGGCTGCCAATTGCGCCTCCACCAGCCAGGCTCCAAAGCCTGGTCCGGAGGCGGAGGCGAATGCAAGGCGCGTGCTAGACGCTCCTCCGATGGAGGATGTGGACGGGTTGTCTGCCACCAACTCTGAGGTGGAGAGTGCCATGAACCACAGGCGTCGCCGGACAATTCTTCGCGATGCTTGTTTCTCCCAAGGGGCGTTAGATGCCTTCAACTCGGGAGATGCGTACCTCCGTGCCGCTCGAAATGGTCTAGCCAGAGCCATGGAGCAATATGTAGAAGACATACGGGTAAGAAAATTTTGGTAATTATATATATACCAATAGCCCTCGAGACTTGAAACAGTTAGAATAACTGATTTAAGGATCATTTGTTACGCAGGTTCTTACAGAAAAGAATTCCCTACTGTCCAAGGAGCTGGAAGAGTGCAAAGCCCATCTTGAGGCCGCACTAGCCGCGGCAGGGGAGCCCAAGGAGACCCCCTCTGGTAATATACACTTTGAAAGATAAATATTTTGCGAAGCACGGCCTGGGTGCGAATCTGACAAATGAAATTGCAGATGGCGCCGGATTGAATCCGGAAAGGCAACACCTCCTACGCCAGGTAAAGGCTGGTGAGAAGGTGCTGACAAAGGTGAGGCGGGAGAAGAACGATCTCCAAGATGCCAACACCAAGCTGGGCGTCGAGTTGAAAGATGTTCGTGCCCAGCTGTCAAACTCCATGAAGGAGAATCAGCGGCTTCGGTGCGACATATTTAGTAAGTGCTTGAACGAACCTTTGAAAGAAAGTTCGGCGGGGAAGTCGACTAACAGAGCAATGCCTGTAGGTGTGCTAACAGGTCTTCCTGCAGAGGAGATGCCCGGTTCCATGGGTGACCTTCTTCCTGAGCTCTCGCAACTGCTCGATCGAGTTCGGCAGGCGATGCAAGGTGTCGCCCAGGCCCTGTGGCCATCCGTCTCCATGCCCGAAGGTCTTGGAGAGCTTGCGGAGAAGCTAAAGGGAGCACGGTGGCGCTTCCGATTGTGGAAGATATCGGCCTGCCGTCAAGGCGCTAGGGAGGCCTGGGCCATGGTGAAGACGCGGTACGCAAAGGCTGACCCCAACCACATGGCCGAGGTTGGTCCTGTAGGGCCCGATGGGAAGGAAATCCCTGTAAGCTTAGTATACGGCCAAGTAGAGTTGGCCGCAATGTATTCCCAGCAGGACTGTAAATTAGACAGCCTGTTAGATGGTATTGAAGAGGAATACAATCAGTCAAAATGACTATGTAATTTAATTGACATTTATAATGCCTTCTAGCCGGATTGTAGATCATTTGTCATGGCTGACCTTTTCGCTTTAGCCTCGGGACCTGACGGTCCGGAGTGTGTCCGAATTCCCATGCGGTTATATAGGAACCGAGGAATGCATGGAGACCAGGCATAGGGGTCATTAGTGCGTTAACAGACAAGTGCCCGACTAGTTATGTTATATTACATGGTTAGTAAGAAACATCTTCCAGGGAGAATAGTTCCGTTAGGGGTTCCTTTCCCTGGGAGGCATGCCCTAAGGTGCATGTCCATGCTGCGAAAAGAAACGCAGGAAAAACATCTGGGGGCGTATAGATAAAAATAAAAAAAATCATATTTAGTTCACCGGCCGAATATTCCCTTAAGAACGCTAGCTTTCGGCTTCACCCAGTCTGAGGTACACGTCAGGCTGACTCGGCAGTAACAATCGCAGAGGTGCTCCCTTTACCTCCTAGCCGAACAATCGGGAACGTAGGGGTAAGCAGAGGAGCCAGGCAACCCAGCTTGGCCAAAACTTAAATCATATCGATGCATATAATGGTGAACAAAAGGTACATGCGGAAGTGTGACACATGTGTTGGGCATGAAGCCCGTATGAATAAGCTTCTGTTTAAAGAAGCCCGTAGGTTTAATGAGCACGGATAGCGCGTCACTTTGTGAGCCTTTAAAGGCTATAAGAGAGAGAGAGAGAGAAGAGAAATGTAAGGCAGAAAATATATAAAAAATGGACAGAGGAAGGAGACGAACACAGAGTCTGGCGCTAGGCGTAGAATCTTCGGAGACGGGCTGCGTTCCATGGGTTCGGCTCGAGTCGGTTATCCGATGCATCCCGCAGGCGGTACGCTCCACCAGTCAGGACTTGGTCAATTATGAAGGGACCTTCCCACTTGGGCTTGAGTTTGTCCTTTTTCTTGTCTGAAAGTCGTTGGACTAATTCGCCAACGTTGTAATTTTTGGCCCGTACTTCTCTGCTTTGGTATCTTCGAGCCTGCTGTTGATAGAATGCGGAACGGGCTTTTGCCACGTCACGCTCCTCCTCCAATGCGTCCAAGCTGTCCTGCCGATCGAGCTCGGCTTCTCTTTCTTCGTACATGCGCACTCGAGGTGAGTCATGAATTATGCCGCAAGGCAAAACTACCTCTGCGCCGTACACCATAAAGAATGGTGTGTATCCGGTGGTGCGATTCGGCGTGGTCCGCAACCCCCAGAGTACGGAGTCGAGCTCCTCTACCCAGTGCGTGTTAGATTCCTTGAGGGACCGCACTAATCTGGGTTTGATACCGCTCATGATAAGACCATTTGCACGTTCAACCTGGCCGTTAGTTTGTGGGTGATAGACGGAAGCATAATCGAGCTTGATGCCCATGTTTTTGCACTAGAGTTTTACCTCGTCGGCCGTGAAGTTCATGCCATTATCAATGATGATGCTGTGGGGGACGCCGTAGCGGTGTACAACCCCCGATATAAAGTCTATCACCGTTCCGGATTCGGCCGTCTTAACAGGCTTGGCTTCTATCCATTTGGTGAACTTATCCACCATGACCAGTAAGTATTTTTGCTTGTGGGTTCCGCCTTTAAGGGGTCCAACCATGTCAAGCCCCCAGACCGCGAAGGGCCAAGTAATGGGGATAGTTTGGAGGGCGGTGGGTGGCATATGGCTTTGGTTTGCAAAAAGTTGGCAACCGGTGCATCGTTGGACCAAGTCCTGAGCGTCTGTCCGGGCCGTCGGCCAATAAAAGACTGTACGGAAGGCCTTGCTTACAAGGGACCGAGCTGCAGCGTGATGACCGCCGAGTCCGGCATGAATTTCAGCCAGGAGGTTCCGCCCCTCCTCTTCGGATAAGCACCTTTGAAGGACTCCAGTAGTGCTTTTCTTATAAAGCTCTCCTTCGCGGACTCTGTAGGCTTTGGATCGCCGCACTATGCAGCGTGCCTCATTTTGGTCCTTGGGGAGTTCCTGCCTAGTAAGGTAGGCGAGGAATGGTTCTGTCCACGGGGCGATGACGGCCATTATTACGTGGGCTGAAGGTGTTATTTCATTGGCAGAGCCTCCGATTGTGTCAGAATGTTCGGTGTCGGGCAGTGCGGTTGGGTCCGGGCTGTTATTGTTCGGCTCCCCTTCCCATACTATGGAAGGCTTGAACAGCCTTTCCAAGAAGATGTTGGGGGGACTACATCGCGTTTTGCGTCGATGCGTGCCAGGACATCTGCCGCCTGATTATTTTCCCGGGCTATATGGTGAAATTCAAGCCCCTCGAACCGAGCTGACATTTTTAGGACGGCATTGCGGCAAGCTGCCATTTTTGGATCCTTGGCATCGAAGTCTCCATTTATTTGGGATATTGCGAGGTTCGAGTCCCCGCGCACCTCTAGGCGTTGAATGCCCATGGATACTGCCATCCGGAGACCATGTAAAAGGGCCTCATATTCGGCTGCATTGTTGGAGTCCGTGTACATAATCTGGAGTACATATTGAACTGTGTCTCCTGTGGGGGACGTCAAAACGACGCCAGCCCCCAGTCCGGCCAACATCTTGGAGCGTGTAATATCACGGTGACTTATGGCGTTGAGTATTCCCTTGTCCGTGCAATTATTGCAGAAGATTGAGATTGCATCTTCCTCGCGGCAGTCCCTTAGCCTGTTCCTAACCAGGAGGAATCTGGCCCAGTAATGATGTACTGTTTCATCGGGTTCTTGCCTGATTTTGGATAGATCGCTTATGTTGGGGTGGGTGGGTGGAATTAAATCCGAAGCCTCACCCCATCTGAGGCTCAGAGGCCGAGGAATTTCCGAACTCGAGAATTTGGATTCCTGGATGTTGTCCAATGAATCCAGCCCATCGCCTGACTCTAAGTTCAGGTCTTGAGTGATATCCCCCCCCTCCGCGGGTATCCGGCTTGGAGGGATCGGGAATCCGGACATAGCGAGTCCTTAAGATAGATGAAGGGTCGCCGCACTGTCCCTCTACCACAGCCACGTGATGGGTGACTTGGGGAGAGTTAATCTCTCTCAGATCGGGTTTAGGCCCAATCTGGTCGTAATCTGTAGCGACTCCCAGGGCAGCGAAGCGATCCAAGAGCTCGTTTATGGAGGAGAGCTCCATTGGATCTAACTACTCGGCGAGTTCCGAGCTGACATGAGGATTGTTTTCGATGGCTCGAGAGGTCATCGTCGGCGCGGAAGCCGAACAGGCGGTCATAAGAAAACCACCAAGCCGGAGGGTTTGCCCGACAGCCAAAGCTCCCTTAGCAACGGTGCCGTCTTTAAAGACGGGGCGAGGCATCCTTCCTGATGGCGACGATACAGAGGAACTCTCAATGAAAGCACCAATGTCGGTGTCAAAACCGGCGGATCTCGGGTAGGGGGTCCCGAACTGTGCATCTAGGCCGGATGGTAACAGGAGGCAAGGGACATGAAGTTTTACCCAGGTTCGGGCCCTCTCGATGGAGGTAAAACCCTACGTCCTGCTTGATTAATATTGATGATATGGGTAGTACAAGAGTAGATCTACCACGAGATCGGAGAGGCTAAACCCTAGAAGCTAGCCTATGGTATGATTGTTGTTGTGTATGTTGTCGTACGGACTAAAACCCTCCGGTTTATATAGACATCGGAGCGGGTTAGGGTTACACAAAGTCGGTTACAATGGTAGGAGATCTGCATATCCGTATCGCCAAGATTTCCTTCCACTCCAAGGAAAGTCCCTTCCGGACACGGGACGGAGTCTTCAATCTTGTATCTTCATAGTCCAGGAGTCCGGCTGAAGGTATAGTCCGGCCATCCGGACATCCCCTAATCCAGGACTCCCTTAGTGCCGGCATGATGAGAGATGGCCGCTGGCATGATCGGCCACGGGCCTTTTTTAAGTTGGTGCGGACATGAAATGGGTCGACGCGTTGGGCGCACTACCGACCCAAATGCAAAATTGGGCAGACGCCGGGCGGGCGGTCGACCCAAACGGACAAAAAGCGGACAAATGCGTCGTCGGTTTGGGTCGGCCCGTTGGAGTTGCTCTAACACTTCATAAAATAGCTCTTAATCTGAACAAGTTTTCTGGGAGCTTGTGCCCGCGCGTGGCGATTTACCGGCCCGATGATTTGGAAATGGCCACGGGCGAGATAGCTTGGTACGGCCGCGAGGGTGCTGATCATGCAGTAGCGGTAAGACCGGCACGAGGAGAGGCGATACGATCGGAGACGGTTGGCAGACCAAGGAGCCGTGGTTCGGAGGCGGCTCAGCGGAAGAGATGTTGGCCAGCGAGGGCGGGTCAAAGCGGAGCGGCGGCTCAAGAAGGAGCGGCTCATCGGCGGGATGCCAGCAACCCGGAGCGAGCAGGAGCAGCGTCCAGCAGAAATGATCTAGCCACCCCTCGAGGGCGAGTCGACAGTAGCATATGAGTCCGTAGAGAAATCTTGATCCGCTTCCGGTTGCCAGTCCCCCGACTCTGATCCAACTTGTACTAATATTTGATAGGTTACTGTATTGGACTACGTGATGTCCACCTTATGTCCGATCAGATCACCTTGGGCCTTGTCTACATATACCTTGGCAGATCGGAGTTGTATTGGTGTTTATGTGTTCCGATAGGAATACGAGCCGTCGGGTATGCGTTGAATCTGCACTGAAAACTCTCGTCATCTCACGACAAAAAACAATCGGATCAATTGCGTGTGGCTGCGCGTGACATCAACGCAACCCCAATTTCTCTCTTGATCTTAAGCTTGTATCGACTCTTCTTCACTTGTTGATCGCGAACTCCTTGGTCCCTGGGAGAGATCCCTCCAAGAACTCAACACCACCGTGCGTAGGCCTCACGGTGGGCGCCAACTGTCGTGGATTTGTGACAACAAATATCCTAGTGTGAGGACTTGTCGTGAGGCCAACGCAACTAGGTAGTAGCCTGAACAGGGTTGATCGGAATCGAGAGACGCGAGGTGGGTTAACACACAAGACAAGGGTTTAGACAACTTCGGGCCCTAGGAAACATCATCTGGTAATAACCCTACATGCTCCTTTGTGGCTAGGTGAAAGTGCTAGTTATCGACTAGAGGGGGTGAATAGGCGATTTTTATGAAAGTATTCAATACACGGGGGTTTTGAAGACAAACAGTATAAATGAACCTATTGATATGCAGCGGAAACAAGACTACACTAGACAGGCCATAGTCAAGTAAGCAATGAAGTGAAAGCACGAAGACTATCAGCAGCTAGGTAGTATGGATTAGGATGGAAGATAGTATGAAGCAAAATAGTAAACAGTCTTCAAGCAGTGAGGGCACTCAGATCATGCCAGCAATGAATGACTTCACGAAGACAAACTGTAAAGTAAAGGGAAGTGAAAGATAGAACTAGTAGCTTGGTAAAGACAAGGATTTGGTAGACCAGTTCCAGTTGTTGTGACAATTGTACGTCTAGTTAGGGAGGCTGAGATTTACCTCAGAAGACCGCGTCTTCACCTTATTCCCCTTGATCCAAGGACACATAGTCCTCACCCAATCACTGCAGTAAGTCTTCAAGGTAGACTTCCAAACCTTCACAGACTATGTTCACACGCAATCCACAATGACTCTTGGATGCTCAAAATGCGACGCCTAACCGGCTGGAGGATTCACAGTCCTCAAGTGTAACAAGTCTTCAGATCATGCGGACAGAAAGACTTCAGTGATGCCTAACACTCTTTGGCTGTGGGTGTTTTGGGCTTTGTCCTCGCAAGGATCTCTCTCTCAAATGCTTCGGAGGTGGGTTGCTCTCAAACGACAAAAGTCGTGCACTAACTCTGAGCAGCCACCAATTTATGGTGTAGGGGTGGGCTATTTATAGCCAGGAGGCAGCCCGACCTGATTTGTCCGAAATGACCCTGGGTCACTAAGGAACTGACACGTGTCCAACGGTCAGATTTCAAACACACATGGCAGCTTGACTTGGGCTATAAGTAAAGCTGACTCATCCAGCTCTGGATAAGATTTTCTCTCATTGTCTTCGCTCGAAGACATAGGATTTGGTTGAGCATAACTTCAGTAACTCTGACTTTGTTCACTTGGACCCTACTTAACAGTACAGTGATTCCTATGACTCAACAAAGAAGAAAAGGAAACTGCAAAACAACTATGTCTTCGCACTCCATAGTCTTCATGTGAATGTCTTCTCATGTCATAGTCTTCACTGTGAATGTCTTCATAGACCACCATTGTCTTCAATGTCTTCACACATTTTTAGGGGTCATCTCTGGTAGGTAAACCGAATCAATATGGGACTACTACCTGTGTTATCCTACAATTCTTACAAACACATTAGTCCCTCAACCAAGTTTGTCGTCAATACTCCAAAACCAACTAAGGGTGGCACTAGATGCACTTACAATCTCCCCCTTTTTGGTGATTGATGACAAACCGGTTGAAGTTTTCAACGGGGATAAAAGTAAGTGAAAGTTTAAGGATTAAGGCATTGTCTTCGTACGTAGCGAAGGCTCCCCTTGAAGATGTGCATATAAGTAGTTTTCTTTTGAATGCAAATGCACATGGCAGGTTTTACTTTGTGGAGATCCTTTTCAACTTATGAAGACAATTCATCATGCATATATAAATAGATAACGAAGATAATGACATGCATAATGAAAATGGACGTCTGCGGAATTTATCATCGCATCACAAGGTAGCAGAAAAAGTAGCAGACGACCATCGAGTTTAAGTGTTACAACTCAAAGAACGAAATGTTTCAAAAGACGAGAGTTGTAAAGACTTGGCAAAAATAGTGCCACCACCCAATAAGGACCCACTTGAAGACTATCAACTCATAAGCTTCTCCCCCTTTTGTCAGTAATGACCAAAAAGGTTTGAAGACATAGAGTATCTACGCGTTCCCATCGTGAGTAGATGAAGGAACAGGGTCGACGTTGGAGTTCGATGGTGAAGACGGTTGAGGGAGTCCTGGATTAGGGGGTCTCCGGACAGCCGGACTATTGGACTATGAAGATACGAGATTGAAGACTTCGTCCCGTGTCCAGATAGGACTCTACTTGGCGTGGAAGGCAAGCTAGGCAATACGGATATGTATATCTCCTCCTTTGTAACCAACCTTGTGTAACCCTAGCCCCCTCCGGTGTCTATATAAACCGGAGGGTTTTAGTCCGTAGGACAACAGACAATCATACCATAGGCTAGCTTCTAGGGATTAGCCTCTCCGATCTCATGGTAGATCAACTCTTGTACAACTCATATTATCAAGAATAATCAAGCAGGACGTGGGGTTTTACCTCCATCAAGAGGGCCCGAACCTGGGTAAAACATCGTGTCCCCTGCCTCCTGTTACCATCCGCCTTAGACGGATAGTTTGGGACCCCCTACCCGAGATCCGCCGGTTTTGACACCGACATTGGTGCTTTCATTAAGAGTTCCTCTGTGTCGTCACCAATAGGCTTGATGGCTCCGTCGATCATCGATAGCGATGCAGTCCAGGGTGAGACTTTTCTCCCCGGACAGATCTTTGTATTCGGTGGCTTCGCACTATGGGCCAACTCGCTTGGACATTTGGAGCAGATCAAGAGTTATGCCCCTGGCCACCAGGTCAGGTTTGGAAGCTTAAACTACACGGCCGACATCCGCAGAGACTTGATCTTCGACGGATTCGAGCCCCTACCGAGTGCGCCGCATGGTCACGATGAGCATGATTTAGCTCTACCATCGGACAATGTTCACGAGACCGCACCGGCAACCGCTCCGACCCTCAATTCGGAGCCAATTGCGCCATCCATGGACGGGTGGACAGACCCCGCCACGGAGGCCGTATTCTCAGCGGAGATCGAGCCGAGGATCGACCTTACCCTTCACAGGAGCCGTGACGCCGAACTACCAGATTCTTCCCCGGCCATGGACTCCGAACCGCCTGCGCCCGTGCCTATCGAATCCGACTGGGCACCGATCATGGAGTTTACCTCCGAGGATATCTTTCAGCACTCGCCCTTCGGTGACATACTGAACTCATTAAGGTCTCTCTCCTTGTCAGGAGAGTCCTGTGTGAACTATGTCCGGCAGGATTGGGATGCGGATGACGAAGAAATTCGCCGCCCACCCACCACCCACTTAGTAGCCACTGTCGACGATTTGACCGACATGCTCAACTTCGACTCCAAAGACATTGACAGTATGGTCGACGATGCAGGAGGCGAACAGGAACCATTGCCCACAGGGCACTGGACGCCCACTTCATCATATGACGTATACATGGTGGACACACCCAAAGAAAACGACGACGAGGAATGGAAGGACGCAGCGAAGGGTTGTTCCCTCGAGAAGCAGTCAAAGCGGCGGCGTAAGCGCCGCTCCAAATTCCGCCTTGGCAGAAACAACGATCATATAGACCCAGCGATAGAGCAGGGTGAACTATCCCCGACCAAGGCAACACGGAGAATCAAACCTAACAACCCGACCCCGTCGAAGATAACAGTCCGCACGACATCACACCGGACAGGCACCCGGAGCAATAGAATGCCCATCAAAGGCTGGTTACCACTGCGAGGAGTCTGAAAAAGCAGAAGCAAAGGCTCAGGGCTGCACAAGACACACTCAGAATCAGATGGAGTGAAGTACTCAACACTGCAGCAAAGTACAGCGGTAATCGCCACACCAAGAGCTACCCGAAGCGAAAGTTGCTACCTGAATTCGATGAGGAGGCCTTAGATCCCCCGCAACCAAAAAACAAAGCGGCCATCCGGTCGGATAGACGACCTCGTGGCCAACATAGAGCGGCAAACGACACCGCACATAAGCCAGTACACGATCCACGTGAGGGCTCGCATCAAAAGGATGGCGCAACCAGATCCATATACGGACCACGCAAGCGCGCTCCAGTATGCAATGCAACACAACAAACATCCAAACATCATGGTACACCCAAATACAGGGGTGCCACACACCCCCTATGTTTCACCGATGAGGTGCTGGACCATGAATTTCCAGAGGGATTCAAACCCGTAAACATAGAGGTGTACGATGGAGCGACAGACCCTGGGGTCTGGATTGAGGACTACATCCTCCATATCCACATGGCTCGAGGAGACGATCTCCACGCCATCAAGTACTTACCCCTCAAGCTCAAAGGGCCAGATCAACACTGGCTTAAAAGCCTCCCCGAAAACTCCATTGGAAGCTAGGAAGAGCTCGAAGACGCTTTTCGAGAAAATTTTCAAGGGACCTATGTCTGACCACCGGATGCAGACGATTTAAGTCATATAACTCAACAGCCCGGAGAGTCCGCCCGAAAGCTTTGGAACATGTTTCTCACTAAAAAGAACCAAATAGTCGACTGTCCGGACGCCGAAGCCTTAGCAGCTTTCAAGCACAACGTTCGAGACGAATGGCTCGCCAGACACCTCGACCAAGAAAAGACGAGAATAATGGCAGCATTAACAAACCTCATGACCCGCTTTTGCGCGGGCGAGGACAGATGGTTAGCCCGGTGCAGCACTAGCGACCCAAGTACATCCAAAGTCAGGGACGAAAACAGGAAACCACGACGTAGTAAAAACAAGCGCCGGAATAAAGAAGACAGCTCGAAGAGCACGGCGGTGAATGCCGGATTCAGAAGCTCTCGGCCAAGTCAGCAAAAGCTGCCCTCTAAAGGCAACAGAGACGAACTGTCCAGCCTAAACAAGATTCTGGACAAAATATGTCAGATCCAAAGCACCCCCGATAAACCTGCAAATCATACCCATAGAGAATGTTGGGTCTTCAAGCAGTCTGGCAAGCTCAACGCCGAACACAAGGGGCAGGATACACCAAGCGAAGAACAGGACGAGCCTCGCAAGCAAAGCACCAGGGAACAAAAGAAATTCCCACCAGAAGTTAAAACAGTAAACGTGTTACACGTGACAAAGGGGAGAAACAAAGCGGCACTCCTAGAGACACATGTCCCAGGGCCTATCACAGCGGAGTTCTGCCACTGGTCGTCCCAACCGATCACCTTCGACCATCGAGATTACTCGGCAAGTATCCGGCGTGCAGGATGGGCTGCCTTGGTGTTAGACCCGGTAATTGACGGATACCACTTCACACGAGTCCTGATGGATGGCGGCAGTAGTTTAAACCTGATATATCAGGACACAGTCCGCAAAATGGGGATAGACCCAACAAAAATTAGCCACAGCAATACTACCTTTAAAGGATTAATGCCAGGCCCAGAATCCCATTGCACGGGCTCCCTGCTACTAGAGGTTATATTCGGCTTCCCCGATAACTTCCGCAGCGAAAATTTAACCTTCCACATCGCTTCGTTCCAAAGTGGCTATCAAGCACTACTCGGACGTGAAGCTTTCGCTCGCTTTAACGCAATACCGCATTACGCTTCCCTCATGCTTAAGATGCCTGGTCCACATGGCATCATTACAGTAAATGGAAATATTGAGCGCTCCTTGCGCGCGGAAGACCATGCGGCTGCCTTGGCAGCCGCACACTAAATGGCCTGACCAACTAAAGCATCTGACAGGTCATTAAGACCACGGACACGGTTGGACGAGTCCAGTGCAGCTATATGTAATTGATACAGGTTTGATGGCTATACCCCTATTACAATACAAGGGGCTCAACGCGCGCGAACAAGTGGCAATCAGGCTCAACTTTACTCATTTTGAACTATATATTGTTTATTTAGTATAACTTATTGTTTGCACGGGAACTTTTCAATTAAGTTCCTCTCTTTTTCAGATGACCATCGTGCTACACCCATCCAGAATACGGCACAATAGAGACACAGGCGCAGACGTGTAGCAGGGACACGTTCCAAGGATTCTTTCTAGATTAACACCCTGCGTAAACCTTTTTTACTGTCTCTTGTTGATACACATCCCTCGGATTCTCAGTACAATTGACAAGGATGCTGATGTATTGGCATGTGGCCACGTCAGAATATTGCACATACCTAGACACCAGGGGATTATTACAAAGGGCATTGTTTAGGCCCGATTTACATCATAAAGACCGAATACCTTAGGGAGTGTTCGTTGTCGCGAGTTTGGCCTTATATGCATCAGCTCCGAATCATGTCTTTGGTCAAATGTTGGGTTTGCCCGGCTCCTGTGTTTTGCTGCCTTACGTTCCGCTCTATCGGCTAAGGCGGCACCAGGAGAACTACTGCGATTGTGCCCTGGTTCATCCGGATGAGCACCTCAGTAGAGAAAGCTGAAAACTGAATGTCATGATATAGCGTGAGACTGGTCAACCACTCGATGACCTAGTGGAATCTTCGGGATTCCTCCACCTTAACGAAGGGCCGTTTCCCGTCCAGGCATGTACGCGCCCCGAATCCGGATGAGCGCGAAGCCACCAGGGGCTATATAGTAGCCCCACTGTCAAACTCCTCTGGCTAAGTGAAAGTGTTAAAGCATTATAGTCCGGTTGCCTAGTTCGCTGCACTATCACCTCCTTAATGGACCAAGACGTTGGATCAAGTGTGAACATGCGTCTTCTGCGAACACGCCCGCATTATATGTGTCGGGGCTGAAGCCGACGACTGCCATCTTTCAGGTTATATATATATATACATAAACGGCCGCACATGAGGCATCATAGTACTTTCGGGCAAAAGTATAAATACAACCTTGTTAAATTCAATAAAACATTTTTTTACAATGGGAATACATGTCACTCAAACATAATATTCTTCAAGCACTGAGCCTCTATCGAACGAGCGCCTTCAAGAACTTCCTCAAAGTAGTGCTCGGCAGCCACTCGGCCTATGGCCGAACCCTGTGTCGCAACAGTGGTGGCATCCATCTCCGCCCAGTATGTTTTGACACGGGCAAGGGCCATCCGCGAGCCTTCTATGCATGCAGACCTCTTTACAGCATCGATGCGTGGCACAGCGCCAAGGAACTGTTGCACTAAGCTAAAGTAGCTATTCGGCCTTGGCCCTCCTGGCCACAAATGATCCACAACGGACCTCATGGCCAGTCCGGATAATCTATGGAGCTCGTCCGAACTGGTCAATCGCTCATTCAGCAGCAGCGGACGGACTGGAGAGTGAAACTGTGACCAGAACAACTTCTCCACTTCGAGACCTTTCTGATCCTTGAAGTACTCGGCGGCATCAGCAGCGCTGGCAGCCAAATCCATGTACGCATCCCCAGAACTCCATAGCCGGTCCAGAGGAGCATACTTCGGATCTCTAAACTTAGTCCGCAAGAAGGGCTTCCCAGACACGATATCTGTAGCTTGATTCAGCTCCTCCTTCATCGCTCTAATTTTGGAGCGGGCTTCCTTGGCAGCCACCCGGGCCTTCTCCAGATCCATCGCTTTCGCCCGGTTTTCCTCTTCAAGAAGCCGGTAACGGTCAGCAGCATCTTTTAACTCCATGACCATCTTGGCAAATTTTTCTTTGCTCCCGCAATGTGCGGCCTGTTCGGCCCTTAACTCTTCGCCGCCTTTAAAGCGGCCGCATTACTACTCCTTGCTTGCTCCTTGGCTCGAGCAAGCTCCGCCCGAAGGGTCTCCACGGTGGCAGCTCCATCTGCAGTCACAACATATTAAAGATACTGGCATCATGCTGCTCTTACTATGTGACTATCACCAGAAAAATAACCTACCTTGTGCCTCGTCAAGCCGCTTGTTAACAAGCATGATGTCGGCATCTGCCGCATCCAGTTGCCGCTTTAGTTCGGCAAACCCATCAGTCCGGCTAGCCACCGAAGCTTCAACCACCTGCACAAAAAGGCGGTCTGGTTATTACCTGGGACTATGATCCTCTGTTTGCCGCCGTTCTCGACGACAACCAGAGTCTCAGGGGCTACTATCTACACAGGGCACACCTAAAAATGTGCGGTACTGTCAAAAATGTACATCATTTCACGTACCTCAAAACCCGTCAGTAGACTAAAGGCTTCATGCAGCCCGCTTTCGGCGGACGAAATCCTTTCAATCACTGTACCCATCAATGTGTGGTGCTCTTCTGAGATAGCCGCATTCTCCAGCAGATCCCTCAGTACGTCCAACCACATACCAGACAGTGCCGGAATCTTTTGACTGCTCTCTTCGAGAGCCGGATACTGAGGACTTCGGGTGGCCATAGGATTACCTTCTGAAGCCCTCCGCGACGACACCTTGGGGTCGCCCACTTCGTGAGGCGGTGTGGCAGGGGGAGGCGTTTCGCTCTCCATCATCTCCGGAAGAAGATCCCCCGAAGATGAGCTCTGCTGAGAAGGCCTAAGATCCGAACTGCAAGATAAATGCTTCGATTATTTTCCTCAAAAATAGATCAAGATATTTTCATTATTGAATACCCTTTTACTTACAGCTCTATAGAGGGTTGATCCCCATGCGGACATTGTGCGGCAAGAGTACCCTCCGAGGCAGGTCCCTCTGGAGGAGATTTCTTCTCCCGTTTGGAAACCTTAGTTTCCGGATCTTCAGAGGTAGACCTCTTCCTTCCCCGGGGAGAGAGAATGTCAGATTCTTCCCCTTGGTTATCCTCCCTCGCGGAGGCGCTCATTCCCTCGATTGGAATAGGTAGCGATGGAGGCCCGCTTTCGCCCTCTTTATTCCCCCCCCTTCATCTTCCTTTGAGGGCACTAGACAAGGTGCTGGCTCGAGCATCTTTTCCAGCATCGAATTGTCCAAGCCTTCAGGAAGGGGGGCCGAACACCAGATCATCTTCGCCTTTGTTATCCAGTCTTGGTCAAAGAGGGATTCTCCAAAATGATGTCATGATAAATAAAAGGATAGTGCGTTCGGCCATGGGATTACCTTACTTGGGGAGCGGGGCGATTGCAGCTTAGGCCCACGTCCTCGGTAGTGTCCGGACACTCTATTTGGGGTCCGAAGAACGATTTGTACATCTCCTTGTATGTCATGCTGAGGAAATTCTGAATAGTGCGTGGTCCTTCTGGGTTGAATTCCCACATGCGGAGGGGCCGACATTTGCAAGGCTAGACTCGACAAACCAGCATAACTTGCATTACCATAACTAGACTGAAATCTCCCTCGAACAGATCTCGGATACGGCTCTATAGTATTGGCACGTCCTTGGCAGGACCCCAGCTCAACCCCCTGCTGATCCATGACAACAGTTGTGGTGGAGGGCCTGAGCGAAAGGTGGGCAGCTACCCACTTGGCACTTCGGGGAGCTGTGACGTAAAACCACTCCCGTTGCCACAATCCGGACACCTCTGGGAAGGAACCCTTTGGCCATGGAGCGTCAGCAATTTTTCTTATTAGAGCATCTCCGCACGCTGCGTACTGCCCCTCGACCATCTTCGGCTTCACATCGAAGGTATTGAGCCACAGGCCAAAGTGAGGGGTAATGCGGAGGAAGGCCTCACACACGACAATAAATGATGAGATGTGAAGAAGGGAATCCGGGGCCAGATCGTGAAAATCCAGCCCATAATAGAACATGAGACCACTGACAAAGGGATCCAGATCAAGGCCTAGTCCTCGGAGAAAGTGGGAGACGAACACAATGCTCTCGTTGGGTTCGGGAGTAGGGACGACCTGCCCTCGGGCGGGCAGCCTATGCGAAATTTCGGCGGTTAGATATCTGGCCTCCCTCAACTTCTTGATGTCCTCCTCCGTGACGAAGGAAGACATCCACCGGCCTTGAAGGATGGATCCGGACATGATTGAAGGTCCGAAGCACCTGACCTTGGCTTTGGGTGTTAGAGCTCGAGGCGGGGGAAGGATTCGATTGAGCACGGGAGGGAAAAAGTAAAAGCCTTGTCCCTTTATAAAGAGGGTGAATATCAAGCATCCTCCTCGTGGCCGTTTGGGACTTACCTAAGATCTAGGAGTCCTAGGCACGGTTGGGTTACCCACGTTCGTATTAATGAGAATCCCTTAATAAAGGGAACATGATCTCTGCTTTGACAAGACGTGTCAAGAAACCGCCTCGCGTTATGTGTGGGGCTGGTTAAAGAAAAATGGCTCAAATGATTACCGGGCCGTGGCGTGACGTCATGCTACCAAAACGTGTCAGCGGATTAGATTTGTGGAAATATTATTCTCTCTACGGTGGTATGTGGAACTTATTTTGCAGGGTCAGACACTATCCTTGTATTCAAACTCTTTCGTGGTGTATTCGGAGGAGGAACCCGCCTTGCAATGTCGAAGACAACACTGCGCGCCGGACTCATCGTCATTGAAGCCTGGTTCAAGGGCTACTGAGGGAGTCCTGGATTAGGGGGTCTCCGGACAGCCAGACTATATCCTTTGGCCGGACTGTTGGACTATGAAGATACGAGATTGAAGACTTCGTCCCGTGTCCGGATGGGACTCTACTTGGCGTGGAAGGCAAGCTAGGCAATACGGATATGTGTATCTCCTCCTTTGTAACCGACCTTGTGTAACCCTAGCCCCCTCCGGTGTCTATATAAACCGGAGGGTTTTAGTCTGTAGGACAACAGACAATCATACGATAGGCTAGCTTCTAGGGTTTAGCCTCTCCGATCTCGTGGTAGATCAACTCTTGTACTACTCATATTATCAAGAATAATCAAGAAGGACGTAGGGTTTTACCTCCATCAAGAGGGCCCTAACCTGGGTAAAACATCGTGTCCCCTGCCTCCTGTTACCATCCGCCTTAGATGCACAGTTTGGGACCCCCTACCCGAGATCCGCCGGTTTTGACACCGACAACGGTCCTGATGTAGTGTCGAGATGCAGTGCAGGCATGGTTGGTGAAGTGGCATAGTCTTCTTCATCGAGGACTCTCGCAACAACAGTTGCAGCCGAAGATGAACGCTCAGAATCTTCAATTGAGGGAGTCCGGCGCCAGCTTGCATTTTGTGGAGGCCTGGAATCAAACTTGAAGTCCTCAGTGAAGCCATCTTCATGAAGATCGTCTTCAGGACAGAGCAGTGTGAGACTCTTCCAGGACCGCCGACAGGCTTCATGGGCAACAAACGAGTTCTTGGTGGCCAAGTTTCAAATGCAATTGTCATCCACCAAGATGCTCTGCATCTGACGCTTTAGCCAGTCATGAGGCTTATCCTGCTTCTGATGTAAGGCCACAAGAAGCTCTCGGTCATTGAGGGCATGAGATTGCTTCCGAGGCCTTTGGGCAATCATACTGGCAGTGGCTTTGGTGTTGGCACGATGTGGCACTCTCATATTTCCAGCTAGAGGATAAGTAGAGGTTGCAGCATTGGGGACAATAATTCCCTCTATTGGTTGTGAGAAGCTTTGGTGTTCAACATTCTGAAACTGTAGAGGCTTCTTGGCAGGCTCGGGGTAGATGGCTTCAATGGACAGATCAACCTCGGGCAGAAAAACAAGATGGTTGCGCGTTGAGGGCTGATAGTCAATGGTAGAATGGAGCTTGATCGGGCGCATCACCCATGGAGCATAGAATTTTAGGCCAAACAGATCAATCCCAGATACAACTAGTTGTCCGATGAAGAAATCCTGGGTATTGAATATGATGCCATTGCTGATATAAAATACCAAAGTCTTCATGGCTCCTTCAAGTTTGGCTTCAGAAGAATATCGCTTGATTGGCCATAGAGCACGCCTCAGAATGTGGTATACTGTGCGGGGCAAGTACTCGAGGTCTTTCACGAAGAACTCTTTGGGGTATTCAACATCTTGAGGCAATGGCTTCATCATACTGAGCATCTCACTCATATTTGGCTCGGGTCTCTGGAAGATACTCTGCAGTTCATCTCAATGATGCTGACAACCAGGCTCGTAGAACTTACCTGGAGTGGGCAGGGAAGTAAGCTCCATAATGTCTTGACCTTTGCCTTCGTGATGTACATCACCTGACATCCACTCAAGGATCCATCTCTTCGGATCCCTGTTATAGCCACGAATATGAAGTGTAGCATAGAACTATAGCAGAAGCTCTTCATTCCAGTGCTCTTTGTTTGTCACAAATGGCAGAAGACCAACATCCATGAAGCAGTCAAGCACTTCTTCAAGACAAGGCAGCCCAGCAATAGCTTCACAGTCAAGACGCATGTGTGGAAAGATTCGCTCTTGATTGTGCAGAATGCATGAGTAGTAGATGCGCTGTTGATGGCTCCAGAATCGATCGGAAGATATCTTCAGACTCAGAGACATTCACAGTAGGGGTGGCTTCAGGAAACACTTGACATGCTACTGAGCTTTGTTGCACTTCCCCTTCCGGAATGCTCGACATGGTGACCTGTGGCCTGGGGCCTTTGCGAAACCTGCAAAATGCGGGCGACGCCTGTGGTGATGGAGTGGTCTGCACCATGTAGTTGTCATCGTCAAGCACCGGAGTGGTGACTTGAGGTGGTGGAGTTCCAGGTGTCTCATCATGGACGGGGGTGTCTTGCTGAGGGCGCTCAGTCCATGAGTCATCCTGAGCAATTGGCGTCAAAGGACGACCAATGCTGATAAGTTCATTGTTCGTAAGAACAGGCGATGATACCATTTGGGGCTCGAGCTGAGGAAGGACTACATCATCATTAACATTGTCTTTATGACCAATGTCTTCAGCTGTGATGGGTTCAACAGCTGGAACTTCTTCATCTTCAGGAGCCTCTATGGAAGCAGGCTCATGGATCACAAGAAGACGCTCTTGGTTGGTGGAGGCTGGACGAGCAAAGGAAATGGGGTCAACAATGAGGGGCTCAGAGGCCGCAGCATGCTCTTTCTTGGAAGACTTTGTCTTCAATTTCTTCTTTGATGGGGCATCATTAGACGCATCCTTGTGCTTGTGTTTCCTGGCTTCGGCTTCAGCTGCCCTTGTCTTCTTCAGCTCTGAAGCTGCTCAGGTGACATTAGGCTTTGAGCCTGTCATACTGGCAGGGAAAACAATGCGAGGTTCTTCCTGCCTGGGTACTTCACTTTGAGCTTTAGCAGACTTCTTCTTTAGCTTGGCAGCCATTCTGGGGTCGATGCCAGGACACACAAGAGCTTTGCGCTTTTCAGCTTCATTGTGTGCTTGGACACACTTCTGCGTGTAGTGCTTCATGCGCTCACGAGAGCCTTTGGCTTCTTCCCTCTTCTTGTGAAACTCGTCTTTGAGGTCATCCATCATTTTCTTGAAGATTTGCACATCAGCCACACTCAGTTTGGGCATGTGCTTCTTGAAGTGTGCCTTTTCATATTCAATCTTGTTCTTGATCTCAACAATTTTCCAAGGCCAGTTCATTTGCAATAGCTCCGTGGAACGTGACACTTCTATCCAGAGGCAGCTGAAGATCATCAATATTGATGCTTTGGTCATCGAACCACTCATCGATGAAGTTGTTCGGAATGTCAACATCAAAGAGGGCCAGATCATTGAAGATGTCCTCCTCTTGCTTTCTCTTGATTAGCTGCTCAAGTGCGTCATCACCAAGATCTTCATCACTAGACAGATCAATGGTGTTTTCCTCGTTCCGTAGAACGGTAGCAGGAGTCCGTTCATGCCCAGAAATCTTCTTGGGCTTCTTGGTCTTCTTGGACTTCTCGGCCTTCTTGGAGACACGAGACAAATCTTCAGACTGCACACTGGGTTCAGGAGGTCTAGTGGTCAACGACATCACAGTCGAAGCTTTTGGTGTGGCAGAGGCTTCGAAGCTTTTGTTTTCTTCGTCTTCTGCTTCGGTGGCACTGGCGCATCTTCAGAATCTGCGTCATCAGTAGATTGATCCACCGTAGCCCTCTGAGCAGCGATGTGAGAGAGGACACCATTGAAGTTGTCGAAGGGGATGATGACATTCGGATTGGCATCACGCGTGCCATCAGCCCTTGGAGCAGATGGACCAGGGTTGAAGTTGAGTCCAAGTTCCTTCTTGTTCTTTGTAGCTGACTCCTTGGCAAACTGATAGTTGCGCTTGAACAGATTGTCTTCGCGACACCATGATATGTCGTCGTCGTATCTATAATTTTTTATTGTTCCATGCCAATATTCCACAACTTTTACATACTTTTGGCAACTTTATACTATTTTTGGGACTAACATATTGATCAAGTGCCCAGTGCCAGTTCCTGTTTGTTGCATGTTTTTTGTTTCACAGAAAATCCACATCAAAGGGAGTCCAAAATGGATAAAAACTTATGGAGATTTTTTGGAATATATGTGAATTTTGGGAAGTGGAATCAATGCGAGACGATGCCCTGGGCCCTCGTGGCCACTCCGTAAGGCGGTTGGTGCCTTCTTTCACCGCAAGAAATCCAATATTCGGATAAAAATCGTGTCAAAATTTCAGCCCAATCGGAGTTATGGATCTCTGGGAATTTAAGAAATGGTGAAAGGGCAGAATCAGGGAGCGCAAAAACAGAAGGAAACAGAGAGAGAGAGAGAGAGAGAGAGATCCAATCTCGGAGGGGCTCTCGCCCCTCCGCCACCATGGATGCCATGGACTAGAGGGGAAACCATTCTCCCATCTAGGGGGAAGGTCAAGGAAGAAGAAGAAGAAGAAGGGGGGGCTCTCTCCCCTCTCTCCCAGTGGCACCGGAACACCACCGGGGCCATCATCGCGACAATGATCTACACCAACAACTTCACCGCCGTCATCACCAACTCTTCCCCCCTCTATGCAGCGGTGTAACCCATCTTTTACCCACTGTAATCTATACTTAAACATGGAGCTCAATGCTATATGATATTTCCCAATGATGTATGGCTATCCTATGATGTTTGAGTAGATCCGTTTTGTCCTATGAGTTAATTGATGATCGTGATTGGTTTGAGTTGCATGTTTATTATTGGTGCTATCCTATGGTGCTCTCCGTGTCACGCAAGCATGAGGGATCCCCGCTGTAGGGTTTGTAATATGTTCATGATTTGCTTGTGGTGGGTGGCGTGAGTGACAGGAGCACAGACCTGAGAAGTAGTTGCAGATGCTTGCTAGAGTTCCAATCATAAGTGCATATTATCCAAGAAGTGAAAGTATGTTAGCTTATGCCTCTCCCTCAAATAAAATTGCAATAATGATTACCGGTCTAGTTATCAATTGTCTAGGGACAAATAACTTTCTCGTGACAAAAAGCTCTCTACTAAGACTAACTTAGTTGTGTATTTATCTAAACAGCCCCTAGCTTTTATTTACATGCTTTTTATTCTTGCAAACCTAGCCTACAACACCTACAAAGTACTTCTAGTTTCATACTTGTTCAAAGTAAAGCGAACGTTAAGCATGCGTAGAGTTGTATCGGTGGTCGACAGAACTTGAGGGAATATTTGTTCTACTTTAGTTCCTCATTGGGTTCGACACTCCTACTTATTTAAAGAGGCTACAATTGATCCCCTATACTTGTGGGTTATCAAGACCTTTTTCTGGCGCCATTGCCGGGGAGCAATAGCATGGGTGAAAGTGCTAGTTATCGACTAGAGGGGGGGTGAATAGGTGATTTTTATGAAAGTCTTCAAATATTGGAAGCTTCGAAGACAAATGATAGAAATGAACCTATTAACATGCAACGGAAGGTAGACTACACTAGGCAAGCCATAGTCAAGTATACAATGAAGTGAAAGCACGAAGACTATTAGCAGCTAGGCAGTATGAATCAGGATGGAAGATAGTATGAAGCCAGTCGGAACAAACAGTCACACAGTGAAGATTAACTGTAAGTAAAGAGAGGGAAGAGATAGAACCAGTTGCTTGGTGAAGACAAAGGATTTGTTGGGCCAGTTCCAGTTGCTGTGACAACTGTACGTCTAGTTAGGGAGGCTGAGATTCAACTCAGAAGACCGTGTCTTCACCTTATTCCCCTTGAGCTAAGGACACCCAGTCCTCGCCCAATCACTCAGGTAAGTCTTCAAGGTAGACTTCCAAACCTTCACAAACTTTGTTCACCGACGATCCACAGTGACTCTTGGATGCTCAAAACGTCACGCCTAACCGGCTGGAGGATACACAATCCTCAAGTGTAACAAGTCTTCAGATCACACAGACAGAAAGACTTCAGTGATGCCTAACACTCTTTGGCTCTGGGTGTTTAGGTCTTTGTCCTTGCAAGGATTTATCTCTCAAAGGTTTCGGAGGTGGGTTTCTCTCAAACGACAAAAGTCGTGCACTAACTCTAAGCAGCCACCAATTTATGCTGTAGGGGGTGGGCTATTTATAGCCACTGGGCAACCCGACCTGATTTGTCCGAAATGACCCTGGGTCACTAAGGAACTGACACGTGTTCCAACGGTCAGATTTCAAACACACGCGGCAGCTTGACTTGGGCTACAAGTAAAGCTGACTTATCCAGCCCTGGATAAGTTTTGTTCTCATTGTCTTCGCTCGAAGACTTAGGATTTGGTTGAGCATTACTTTAGTCACTCTGACTTTGTTCACTTGGACCCCACTTAACAGTACGGTGGTTCCTATGACTCAACAAAGAAGAAAATGAAACTACGAAACAACTATGTCTTCGCGCTCCAAAGTCTTCATGCGATGTCTTCTCATGGCATAGTCTTCAGTGTGAATATCTTCACATACCACCATTGTCTTCAATGTCTTCACACATTTTTAGGGGTCATCTCCGGCAGGTAAACCGAATCAATGAAGGACTACTACCTGTGTTATCCTGTAATTATCACAAACACATTAGTCCCTCAACCAAGTTTGTCGTCAATACTCCAAAACCAACTAGGGGTGGCACTAGATGCACTTACAATCTCCCCCTTTTTGGTGATTGATGACAAACTGGTTGAAGTTTTCAACGGGGATAAAAGTATGTGAAATTGTAAAGGATTGAGGTATTGTCTTCATAAGTAGCTAAAAGGCTCCCCCTGAAGATGTGCATATAAGTATTTTGCTTTTGAATGCAAATGCACATGGCAGGTTGTACTTGCGGAGATCCTCTTCTACTTATGAAGACAATTCATCATGCATGAAGGGATATAGCGAGATAATAACATGCATGATGAAAAATGGACGTCTGCAAAATGACTTCGTGTGGAATTTATCATCGCATCACATAGTTGACCGAAAAGGTTGCAGACGACCATCAAGTTTAAGTGTTACAACTCAAAGAACCAAATGTATCAAAAGCTAGAGTTGTAAGCACTTGGCAAATGTAGCAAAGGTATAGAAACCTCCCTTATGGACCCTCTTGAAGACTATCAACTCATATGCTTCTCCCCCTTTTGTCAGTAATGACCAAAAAGGTTTGAAGACATAGAGCTTTCTACTCGTTCCCATGAGGACTAGGCGAAGCAGCAGGGTCTTCGTTGAGGTTTGGTGGTGCAGACGAACTTGGTGCAGTGTCGATACGCGCCGAAGTTGGAGGTGGTGAGGTAGCATCATCTTGGTCATCAATGACTCTGGCATTAATAGTTGCAGCTGAGGAGGAATAGTCAGAGTCTTCGATTGAGGGAGTCCAACGCAAGTGAGCGTTCCGGGGAAGATTTGAATCAAACTTGAATCTCTCTGTGAAGCCATCCTGTTGAAGATCATCTTCAGAGCTCAGCAGAGTCAGACTCTTCCACGACCGGCGACAGGCTTCATGAGTGACAAAGGCATTCTTGGTGGCAAGGTTGCGAATGTGATTGACATCCACCAAGAGGCTCTGCATTTGACGCTTGAGTCAGTCATGATGCTTATCCTGTTTCTGATGCAGGGCGACTACAAGCTCTCAGTCATTGAGAACACGAGATCGCTTCCGAGGCCTTTGGGCAATTGTGCTTTCAGTGGCTTCAGTTTGGGTACGAGGGGCACGTGTATTGCCAGCCAAAGGATAAACACGAGTGACGGCCTGAACTCCTTCGATGGGTTGTGTGAAGCTTTGGTGATCAGCATTGTGAAGATAAACAGGCTCTTTGGCAGGCTCTGGGTAGATGGCTTCAATAGACATATCAACCTCTGGCAAGAATATGAGATGATTGCGCGCAGAAGGCTGATAGTTGATAGCAGAGTGAATCTTGATGAGGCGCATTACCCATGGAGCATAGAACTTCAGACCAAAGATATCGGAGCCAGATGCAGCCAATTGCATGATGAAGAAGTCTTGAGCATTGAAGCTAGTGCCATTGAAGATATAGAAAACCAATGTCTTCATTTCTCCTTCAAGCTTTGCTGTAGGAGAATGTCCTTTGGCAGGCCATAGAGTGCGCCTGATGATATGATAAATAGTGCGGGGCAGATACTCTAGGTCTTCAAAAAAGAACTCTGGATAGTCAGCGTCTTGGGGCAGTGGCTTCATCATGCTCAGCATTTGGCTCATGTTGGGCTCTGGCTTCTAGAAGATGCTCTCCAAGGCATTGCGGTGGAGCTGACAACCTGGTTCATAGTGTTCACTAGGAGTGGGCAGGGTAGTAAGCTCAATGATGTCTTGGGCTTTGGCTTCATGGTGTACATCGCCTGTCATCCACTCAAGGATCCAAGTCTTTGGATCTCTATTGTAGCCGCGAATGTGGAGGGTAGCATAAAATTATAGCAGAAGCTCTTCATTCCAATTCTCTTTAGCAATCACAAAGTTCAGGAGACCAGCATCACAAAAACAGTCAAGTGCCTCTTCTAAGCAGGGCAGTCCAGCAATAGCTTCGCTATCGAGACGCATATGGGGAAAGATGCTCTCTTGATCATAGAGAACATAAGAATAGTAACTGCGCTGCTGATAGCTCCAGAATCGATCAGATGAGATTCTTGGCTTGGAGTAGGGGTTCTTGGCACTATCAAAGAAGGTGTTGTGTGCTATGAAGCCATTTACATTAAAGGATCCTGGTGAAGTTGCGGTACCTGGAAACCTTGGCAGCCTTGGCTTTGGCTTCTGGACCTGAGGCCTGTGCTCCACATGATAGGCAAATTGAGCTCCAGGAGCAGGCGGAGGAACCAAAATTGGCCAGCGGACGGTAACAAGCTGACCACAATCATATGCTTGCTCGATGGTGTGTGGCCTTGGAGGTGGTACAGGAGCAGAGGCATTGGCTTCAGGCTGCAGATTTGCTTCAGGTGCAGCATTGGCTTCAGGTGCATTCACCACATTAGCTTCAGGCGCCACATTAGCTTTGGCCATGACAATGTCATTGGCTTCAGTACTGGTGTTAGTGGTCGCCTCAGTATTTTCAACCTCCACTTGAGTAGCTGGAGGGTCGGACATGTTCTCCTCGAGAACAATTTCAGGGTTGGATGGGGGTGTGGGAACACGTTCTTCTTCTTGACGGGGTACTTCTTGATCATCGGCTGATGCAGCCGAAATGTCTTCAGCAGCTTTGGCTTCAGACTTTGAGACATTCACAGTTGGACTGGCGTCAGGGAACACTTGTCGTGCCACTGAGTTGTGGTGCTCTTCTCCTTCTGGAACGCTCGATAGAGTGACTTGTGGCCTTGGTCCTTTGAGAAGCCTGCGGAGTGCGGGTGACGCCTTTGGAGAGGGAGTCGGCTGGGCCACAAAGTCATCATTGTCAAGCATCGGAGTGGTGGCTTGATGTGGGGGAGTACTTGGTGATTCTTGACGGGGGGAGTCTTGAGGGTGATCAGCCCATGAATCATCCTGAGCAATTGGCGTCAAAGGACGACCAATGCTGATGAGTTCGTTGTTCGTCAGAACAGGCGATGATACCATGTTGTGCTCGATCTGAGGAAGGACTTCGTCATCTTCAACATTGTCTTCGGGACCAATGTCTTCAACTGCGGTGGGGTCAACAGCTGGATCTTCTTCAGCTTTAGGAGCCTCTGTGGTAGCAGGCTCATGAACTATCAACTGGCGCTCATGGTGTTTAGACGTAGAACGAGCAACTGAGATTGGCTCGACGAGAAGGGGCTCTGTGGGAGCAACCCGATCTTTCTTCTTGGTTGTTGTTTTCTTGGTTGGTGGAGCGTCGTCAGTGGTGTTCTTGGTCTTGCGCTTACGGGCTTTGGCTTCAGCTGCCCTTGTTTTCTTGAGTTCTGAAGTAGTTGTGGGGACCTTAGGCTTCAAGCCTGTCATACTGGCAGGGAAGACAATGCGAGGTTCTTCCTGCCTTGATGCTTCATCTTGGGCCACAAAGGGCTTCCTCTTCTTCTTGGCAGCCATTCTGGGGTCGATACCGGGGCACCCCAGAGCCTTGCGCTTTTCTGCTTCATTATGAGCTTGAACACTTTTCTCAACAAAGTACTTCATTCACTCTCTTGAACCATTTGCTTCCTGGCATTTCTGGTGGAACTGCTCTTTGAGATCATGCAGCGTCTGCTTGAAGCTTTAAACATCAGCCACACTGACATTGGCCACATTCTTCTTGAACTGAGCCTTCTCATAATCAATTTTGTTCTTCAATTCAACAATCTTGTGAGCCAGAGCCAGCTCAGAAGCAATGGCACTTTGTAAAGAGACACTGATGCCAATTGGAAGCTCAAGGTCGTCAAGGTTGATGCTAGGGTTTGCAAACCATTCATCTATGAAGTTGTTCAAGATGTCCACATCAAACAAGGGTAGATCATTGAAGATCTCCGCCTCTTCCTTGCTCTTTATCAGCAGCTCAAGAGCGTCATCGCCAAGATCGTCGTCACTTGACAGATCAATGGCTTCATTCTCGTTCCTCAGAACGGCAGCTGGGGTCAGTGCTTGACCAGAAATTTGAACGGGCTTCTTCGTCTTCTTCTCAGTCTTGGAGATGCGAGAGAGATCTTTAGACTGCACACTGGCTTCAGGAGGTGCAGTGGCCAGAGGCTTCGCACGCGAAGCTTTTGGTGCAGAGGAGGGCTTTGAAGCCGTTGGTTTCTTTTGCTTCTGTGGCTTGGGAGGAGCAGGCGCTTCATCAAAATCAGCGTCATCTGCAGAGTGCTCCACGGCTGCCCCCTGAACAACAATGTGTGAGATGAGACCATCGAGGTTGTAGAAAGGCCCGATGATATTGGGTTCGGCATCACGAGTGCCATCGGCACGGGGAGCAGATGGACCCGGGTTGAAGTCCAGACCAAGGTCCTTCTTGTTCTTCTTTGCAGACTCTTTGGCAAACTGGAAGTTGCTCTTAAAGAGATTATCTTCACGACACCATAACAGAGAGGATGGGTCGGCATTAGTAGGCTGAGGTCCACGGACCATGCAAGGGTAGAAGCCTTGAGCAATGGCTTCGGGCTTCGACTTGGGCTGAAGACCTTTGTATATGATATCTCGCCAGGGGCCCTTGATGGCATTCTTTTCAGCATATTCGTTAGTGACAAATTTGTACTTGAACCATTCATCTGCCCAATATCTTCGAATCCACTGGATTCGGTTCTTGCATTCCCCATAGGTCTCTTCAGGATCTGACTTGTATAGCTCATAGAGATCTGGTGGCAGGTCCTTAACTGTGTTCCCACGGCGTTGTCTGCCTCCCTTCATGACTGATTTCTCTGTAGCCATGAAGCTCAGACTGAATGGCTTCAAAACTTGCACAGGCTTCCGTCTGCTGGTCAGACAGGAACTGGCTTCGGGAAAATTGATGTGATGTTGTAAGAACTCTGCAAATGAATGCAGACTATGAGAACCAAGGGATTCTCCCACGGACATGTACCTGTGACAGCATTAGAGATGCGAGGGAAGGGGAAGAGGTCATATGCATTCTCAGAAGATTTTGAAGATAAATCAATTTAGAAGACATTGACCTCATAGCGCGAAGACATTCACTCATATGATGAGAGTTGGTTCCAGATTTGTACGAATCCAAGAATAAGTACAAGTGAGGAATATAACTACTTTGTGAAGCATAAGTGAATATACTAGGCATGTTATGAGATGCAGAATAGGATAGATCCAAATTTGTAGGGACAAAAACCACTTGTGGTTGAAAAGGATGAATCTATCGGATCAAAAGGACTGTAAAAAGTGGTTTTATTTACCACATGAAGAACTGCTAGACGGAGTAGAAGATGAGGCCGAGAAGTTCGATCTTCCGTGCCCTAACTTGGCGACGGAGGACACCTATGGTGACGGCGGAGAAGACGATGTCCACGGCCGGCGTGAGGACGACGTCGGTGAGGTCACGGCAGCTAAGCGTTTGGTCGCCAGCGTCGTCGAGGGCTAGCGGTGGCGCTCGGGTTTGTGCGAGAAGGAGAAGTGGAAGAAGAGATGATGACTCGGGTGTGGCATGTATTTATAAGAACAGGGACGGCACAACGTTATTACGCAGGTGCCCCTGGCTGTTCACATCTAAGGGACACGTGGCGAACATGCAATACATTGGAACTTGTTCCATGTTCCCACGCACGCCTGGATTGTTGGGTGGTCGTTCCGACTTCTCTGGGTTTCAGGCAAAAAGGATTGAGCATTTAAAATAGATTTAATGTTTATCTCTGTGTCTTCTGCTGACAAGGACGCAGAGAAGACATTCGACAGTTTCAATAGAATGCATATGATTTGGATAGATAGATTTGAGAGGGGAGCATAGAGAGGTTAGGGTCCGATCACATTCACTTAGTTCAAAAGATTCAAACGAGAAGACATAGCTATAAGTGAATGCTGTAGAGGACAGAACGCTAATATATGAATATATCCGAATAAGACCAAATCAATATAGTGAAGATAAACATGAAGACATGTTAATATGGAAAATAAACCAAATGTGTCGACTTTGCATGTAGCGACCCGAGCTCAAACGGCCAAGTCTCTGTGCTTCAGTGTCATCCCTGGATCGGTAAAGCTAACACACACAGTACTCGAGGATTTATAACAGAGTAGCAATCACACACTTATTACATCGAATGTCTCAAAAGAGAACTTATTACAGTAAATATGGCTTAAGGCCATCTAATACGATAACAGCGGAAGGCTTGGAAGATAAAGTGAGTCCATCAACACCAACGGCATAGCTGAGCTGCACGACATCGACCTAACGAACCTTACTCCTCGTCTGAAAAGTATACAACATGATACGTTGCAGCCCGAAAATGGTCAGCACATGGAATATGCTGGCAAGATAACACAGTAGAGCAAGAACAGAATAATGCTATCACTACATGCATATTTGGCTGGTGGAAAGCTCTATGGTTATAGTTTTTACGAAAAGCCAATTTTTCCCTACAACAAAGGAATATATTTTATTTAACTATCATGGTAGTTGAAACATCATTGAGAAGGTTCCTCCAACTCAATCCCAATTAAAGTAATTAACAACCCAACAATATTAGTTTAGAGTGATGAGATGCTTAGGATACTCCAAGTACTAGATACTCAAGATGTCCATAACCAGGGACACGGCTAACCATGATTAGTTTATACACTCTGCAGAGGTTTGCGCACTTTTCCCCACAAGACCCGATCTCCTCCGTTGGATTTCTCGCACTACATGGTGTTTGAGAAACGGATGACCGAGACACAGTCTTTCAGAAGCATTAACCCCTTACTCTGGGAAGACCATACCAAACCTACATCCCACTACCTGCTGATCCACCTCTTCGGGAGCTTCACGCAACTTACTCAACTATGCTAGAGCCCATAATAGCTTGTGGCTGCACACGGAAGTTTCTAGCATGAAAATATCTCAGTTCCCTTTGAGCCTGGGTGGCGGACCATAGGATTATCACACGGGTACTCCGGGATATCCTAGGACAACACTGGATTCCCCAGGTGCCCAACAAACAATCCACTCAGATGTGTATTCAAGTTGCCACCTTAAGTTAAACCATAATTAACAATCTCACATCTGTCATGGATTTCACTCACCCAAACCACGTCTACGAGCATAGCATAGCAATATAAGAAATTCGTAGAAGTAACTCCCAAGGGTTTGAATATAATAGGGCAATAGGTTCTACCTCATCAACTACTTCCCAACCCACATGTTAATCACATCCTAACCATGATAAAGGAGTATGATCGAAGTGTTACTTGCCTTGCTGATGATCCGCAAAACCTAGGGACTCGTAGTAGCACGCTTCGCACTTTGGGTGTTCTATCGCAAACAAACAATAGCATACATAAGCAATCAAGCAAATAAACATGGGTAAAACTCAAATAAGAAGATCTAACCAGAAAGTTCAACTAAAGAACTCCGGTTTGCAAAAAGAATCAGATCAAACGGAGCAACGAAACTCAAACTGCGAAAGAAACAAGATCAGTTTACTAATCTGGACTAAGGTCAAATTTTACAGTAGAAAAAAGCTTGTTCAAGTTGGTTAAATGGAAAGAGGGTTTCGAGACGAAGATCTAGGCGCTTGAATTGCCTGATTCCGACAAACGAGCGAAATGATAAACTAAAACAAAAATCGGATCAGAAATCGCGATCGAAAATAATCGCGGAAAAATCCAAGAAAAAGAAAACTGACGAACAGGCTAACGAACGAACGTTCGTTGTCTGTAACTATCAAGCGAAAACCGTTCATTAAAACAAACGTACGGATGAACGTCCGCTAAATAGATAAACCGAGAAAACCAGCGAACCGATCTAAAGAAATGAACTAGGGTTTTTTTCTTAAAAAATGAATCGGTTTTCTAAAAAACCCGATGGCGGCGAACGGCGCGTTACCTCCGGCGAGGCTCCAGTGAGAGGCGGGGCTGCAGCGCGGCAAGGGGCGGCGGCGAGCTACGGCAGGGGCGACGGCGCGGCGCTGCGGTGGCGGGGGTCCGGGGCGGGTTGGTGGTGGTGGCGGGGGTCCGGGGGGTATTTAAAGAGGGGGGAGGGGCGGCTTGGAGGAGGGGCAAGGGCAGCGGCGAAGAGGAGTCCCGGCTGGACTCCTGTCCGAGGCGGCGGCGGCGTCGGTCTCCTGGAAGGAGATGGCGGCGCGGGGAAGTGGGCCGGCGGCTGGGCTTCGGCCCAGTTAGCCACGGCGCATTTTTTTAAATAATTCCGCCGAAACTAAAAAAATCCTAGAAAATAAAATAAAATTCTAAAAATGCCAAAACAAATTTTCACCGTCTGAATAAAATATTTAGAACAAGATGAACATTTTCTTGGCCCTAAAATGCAACTTTGAAAAACATGCAATTTTTCTAATGCAAATAAAATTGCGATAAAACCCGAATAAAATCAAATATTTGGTTTTAATATTTTTCCTCCAATATTTCTATTATTTTGGAGAAGTCATATTATCTCCTCTCATATATTTTAATATGAAATATTTTAGGAGAGAAAAAATAATTAAAACCAAAATCCTCATTACAGTATTTGATAAAACTCAAATACGAAAACTGGGAAATCCCCAACTCTCTCCGAGGGTCCTTGAGTTGCTTAGGATTTCGAGCATCACGAAACGAAACTGCAATAAAATATGATATGCATGAATGATCTATGTATAACATTCCAAATTGAAAATTTAAGATGTTACATTGCAAATGTAACGCCAACAGAAATCATTCCAAACAAAAGTTTGGTGGTGGTGTTACCCACCGTATAGGAAGTATTAGACCTAGACACGGCGCACAATTATCGTGGCCCTTCGAAGTCAAATTCTGCGTTAGTGTATTCACACTTAGAGTGTAAGTCTTCATTAATTGAAGATATACGTTACTTCGTGTGTTGCACATCTAAGTCATCAACATGCATAAGTGTTAGGATGTGTGCCTGATCATAGGACATTTGAGGATTCCAAGATATTCAGCTCACACCGCAACTTGCAAAACCTTTTCTCATCCAAGGGCTTTCTGAAGATATCTGTCAGTTGCTCTTCAGTGTTGACGTGAATGATATCAATATCTTCCTTCATAACATGATCTCTGAGAAAGTGATGACGAATTACAATGTGCTTTGTCTTTGAGTGCTGAACTGGGTTGTTGCCAATCTTGATGGAGCTTTCATTGTCGAAGTAGAGTGGTACTTGCCTCAGATGTATGACATAGTCTTTGAGTCTTTGCTTCATCCATAGAAGCTGAGGGCAGCAAGATCCAGCAGCAATGTATTCAGATTTAGCAGTGGATAGAGATACACAGTTCTGCTTCTTTGAAGACCAACAAACAAGTGATCGTCCCAGAAAGTGACATGTGCCTGATGTAGACTTGCGATCCACCTTGTCACCAGCATAATCAGCATCCGAGAATCCAACTAGATCAAACTGTGGGCCCTTTGGATACCATAATCCTAGTGTTGGATGTAAGCCAAATATCGAAGAATTCGCTTCACAGCTAAGTGATGCGATTCCTTTGGTGCCGCTTGGAATCGGGCACACATGCAAACACTAAGCATGATATCTAGCCTAGATGCACATAAATAAATTAAAGAACCAATCATGGAGCGGTATACCTTTTGATCGAACTATTTACCATTGGCGTCAGGACCCAGATGACTATTGGTTGGCATTTGTTGACACCTGATTTTGGCAAGATACAGAGTGAAAGGGTTTTCAGCATGAGAAAGTTTCACGTCGCCGAGTGGAACAACTTTGGTGTTTAGGCTATCGCCATTCGACCTCATCTTAGTGGCCGAAACTGTACTCCAAGTGACAAAATTTAGTGTTCTGAGTACTTTTCGGCCAATTACACCGTCAATATGACCTCAGATGAAGGAGCACTCTAAAGGAATTGTCTTCGTCTCGTTGAGACGATCGATTTTCAGATATAAATCATCTCAATCCGAGTTCGTATGGAAAAGTTACAGTCAATATAGTGCGGACCAGCTAGGAATCAAAATATTACGCTGGACATCAGACACATGTTGATGTGTGTCTGGTACAATGCGTGAGCAATTATCCATCGAAGCTGACCTCATATCTAAAAGTGTTCAACATGAAAGTTTTTTGTCTCGTCAAGCCGATCGATTTTCATATATAAATTGTCTCGATCCGAGTTAGTATGCGACCTGGGGAGGCAAGACAAGATCAGGTTGTGTTTTCATTCGGAAATCCGAGTGAAAAAGCTTACCATCCGAGTGAAAATTTACCGGTTAAGTGAAAGTTTGCTGACCGGATGAACTTATTATTATCCGAGTAAAAATATAGTCATCTGAGTGAAATTGTCCTCCAGGTGAAAATATTCTGAGTGAAAATATTACCATCGGAACGAAAACTTGTCGATTGAGTAAGATATTGCTTTTCGAGTGGAAATATAGTCATCCAAGTGGAAATATGGTCACCCGAGTGAAAGATTGTCTTCCGAGTGAGAAATTCCAGTCAGACGGTCCGAGTGAAAGTCTCTAATATCCGAGTGGATGAGCTTGAATCTAAGTAAAACTGAACATTTTCCCGAAAGTTTATCAAGATGACCTCGGATGAAGAAGTGTTCAATACAGAAGTTATGTGTATCGTCAAGACGGTAAACTTTAGTTTTGGAGTCATCATCATCAGAGATAGTATATGGCCTGAAAATTCACTACGGGACTCGGATAATCCAGTCTACTGCAAGACCGAGTCCGACTGAAAGGTAAAGATAACCTCGAGAAGTATTCAAGATGGCCTTATTTGAAAAAGTGATCAACATGAGAGTTGTTTGTATCATCGAGGCGCACAAGTTTGATATTTGGTCCGTCTTGATCGGAGATAATATGCAAGGTCAATGGCCCGCGCAAGAAGGAAGACACAAGTTGGGCCAAATTCAGACGGAATCCGAGTTGGAATAGAACTAGGACTCTAGGACGTGAATTGATGTAATTTCTGGTAATGAAAGCCTAGATGAATCCTTTACTTGTACGGGAAGTCCAGCCGCCTCTTATATATATTCGGGGTGATGGCCGATTAAACAACACACAATCGAACAAATCAATATACTACTTTTTCAGTCTATGTTTTATCTCTCCACTGTTTTCTCTCTCGTTCTTCGCTGTTCTTCGTGTTTGAGAGCTGCGAGTCTCGAGGCTCTAGGGGCGAGCGAATTGACCTAGGGCAGCCCATAGCCACCGCACTCCCTGACGGGGTCCCTCCCAGGGGTGTGGGGTTTTCGGGTCTGCAAAAGCGCCCGTCGACTGTCTTGCGTATCGCGCTGTCGGCCGGGTCTCCTTCGACGTGAGCTGCGGTGCATCACCCCCGACACCGAGGGTACACGTGATGTGTTCGTGTGTCAACACACTTTTTGGTGACTCCGCTAGGGAACTAAGATCAATCATCATCATCCACCATGTCTGATCTTCCCAAGCCATCTAAGGTAGACGCCGATAACATCATTAAGCCCAGTCTTGATGAGATATCGGCCGATCATCGCCAAGTCTATGAGGAGTACAAGAAGGCGCGCGAAGAGAAGGATTTGCAGGAGTTCCTTGCAAAGTTCAAGAAGGATCGCCAAGGCAACATCACTCCGATTGAAGAAATCAAGTTCCCTCCTCTTCAAGCCGAGCCAGTTAAACCCTATGTGAGTACTACCTTTTCTCTTGAGAAGTGGGCTGAGATTGAAAGTCGTATTGCTGATGGTAACAATCTAGTCTATCAAACTTTCATTGAAAATGCTAGTGCTCAGAAAAACATATCTCAATCGACTAGTGGTAATAATGGTGTAGCTGCTAGTGTGCAAAACCCTAATCTGGCTTTACCTATTGCATCGGCACCTCCCATGCCGATGACTTATTATCCTACACAGACAAATTAGATTGTGGCTGCACCCATTAATCCTATTATGAACATGCCAGGTTCGGTGGCAACGCCGAACCAAACACTACCTATAGCTATAACCACTCGACCACTACCAAATTATGGGTAGACATACATGCCACAATTCTTACCTACAGCTAGTAACCTTACTCCTCCTATGCCACTGCCACAAGCTTCATCATCCACTATGGATGATGGTCTAGCTAATCTTAGAGAGGAGATGGCTAAGATGCTCCGAGAGAATTTTGGAGTTGAGTTACCTCGGAATCAGATTTACCAAAAGCCGTACCCCGAGTACTTTGATGTCATCCAGTGCCCTCCAGGATATAAAATTCTGGATTTTGTTAAGTTTAATGGAGAAGGCACAAAAAACTCATGGGAGCATGTTAGTCAATATTTAGCACAATTGGGTGAGGCGGGTTCATTGAATGAATTGAAAGTGCATTTTTTTCCTTTATCATTAACTGGTACTGCATTTTCATGGTTTTCTTCTTTACTACATGGTTCCATTCGGGTTTGGTCGCAGCTAGAGCAGAAATTTCATGATCACTTTTATAGCGGCGACAATGAACTCAAGTTGTCACATCTAACATCGGTTAAACAGAAGCATGATGAATCGGTCTCCGATTACGTCAAGAGATTCAGAGAAACAAAAAACCGGTGTTTTAGTTTCGTGATAACTGAGAGAGACTTGGAAGAGCTAGTGTTGAGTGGTTTGAGAACTCCCATTAGAGAAAAGCTAGAAGGTTATGAGTTCTTAAATATCAATCAAGTCTTACAAAGGGTTTGGCTCAGGAAAGCCGAAGCAAAGATCTCAAAGAAGTGCATAGATACAAAGCCGATCGTCCAAAGATAAATATGGTAGAATATGATCACTCAAACAATGAGGGTGATGTTTTTTCTACTGAATTTTTTTGGACATCTAAGGCCAAACCATTCACTTGCAATGATCTGAAAGCGATTCATAAGAATCATGATGAAGAGATGAAGTTTACTTTTAACATTGCTAAGTGTGATAGAATATTTGATGCTTTGCTACAGGCTAAGATTATTAGAATATCTCATACTTTACCACCGTTTGAAGAGCTAAAATGGTGTGCTTATTGCAAGTATCATAATTCTTTTTCTCATGCTACTAATGATTGCAATGTTTTTCGACGACAGAAACAATCGGCCATTAATGACGGATGATTGAACTTTTCTGAGATGCAAGTTGATAAACAGCCTTTTCCAATGAATACCATGGATTTGGAGGGGGAAACTACTCATTCGGCCGGAGGTAGCCGAATCTGCTAATAAATCTAATGTCATTGTTGGTGAGCCCAGGAAAGACAAAGAGGACAACAAGGTCTTGGGGAGACAGGTTGTGCTTGGTAAGCAACCCGATGGCAAGGAAGTGATCAAAATCACCACCAAGAATCCTACACTCGGGGGAAACTACAAGTGCAAGAAAATGCTCGTGTGAGATTTGTCAAGCCCAAGAGTCCAGAAGTTGGCAAGTGGAAAAGGAATGAAGTTGAAGTATAGCGCAAGCAGATCAAACCAACTTTTGATATGTTGCTGTCCAAATATGCCAATCAGTCGACTGGTTCCAGCTCTAACCGGCCATCATACTTGAAGGACCAAGGTCACCATCAGATGATATGTTCAGTCAGTATATGAAACCAAGTGGACCAAAGGCGCTATTTCCAGAAGCGCAGAGGCAAACTATTTGGGACCGACTTGAATACTCATATGATGGCCGACTGAACATCGGTAACTATCGGTCGGCTGGTCAAAACATGCGACCAGATGGAAATTATCTGAGTGTAAGAATGCATCCAGGTGGAAGCTATCCGAGTGAAAAAATGTGGCCAAGTAGATTACATCTGACTGAATTCCATCCGAGTGGATTCCATCCGAGTGGATTCCATCCGAGTGAATTCCATCCGAGTGACATCCATCCGAGTGGATTCCATTAGAGTAAAAAGGTGCGCCCGAGTGGAAATTTCATGCATCTGGAAAGTCAAAAAGAATGGTGTGTTAAATCACCAAGTGTTGTAGCAGTTGAGTTGGGAAAATGCAAGGAGAAAATAGATGCCGACTCACTTATCTTGGGCACCAAAACATTCGCCATACAGCAGCCGATTGTGCTTAGCAATCCAACTGAGCCGATACTTGCTATCGCGCCAAAGCACTCGGCTAATGACCATGAAGCAAGCACCAGACAAGTAAAAACGAGAGATCCTAAATACACTCAGCCAAAGTGGTGTCCTCCAGGGCTAACAAAGACACAAAAAAGGAAACTACAGAGGTTAAGGAGTCAAGAGATGGCAGAACAAGAGGCCGAGAAGCAAACGGATAAGTTGTTCAATGACACTCGGCCTATGGTACCTACAAAACAAGTGTGGAGGCCCAAACAAATACAAGATGCAGTGGCTTCTACACCTATCACAGCAGCACCTACACTACCAAAAGAGGACGATGCAATCATTGCATCGTCTATGTTACCTATTGCTTCCTCTTCACTCGGACAAATTTCAGAATTGGTGGATGCACTCAAGGAGGAGGCTGATATGTTGGACTATGAGTCTACGCCGGTTCATGAAGGTATGGATATCAATATGGTGTATTACTTGCCTGCTGAGTTTCGTGCTGTAGATGATGAGGGGGAGGTGGCTCAGCTGGATTTTGGCCCTAAAACGCAATATTTGAGAAGCCAAAAGAACCAGTAATGCATATGAAACCATTATATCTCAGAGGTCATATCAATGGGTCGCCGCTCACTCGAATGCTTGTTGATGGTGGTGTTGTGGTAAATCTTATGCTCTATTCGGTCTTTAGGAAATTGGGTTTGCCTGATGAAGAATTGATCAAGACCAATATGGTGCTCAACGGATTTGAAGGCAAAGAGAAAACTAAAGCCAAAGGTGTAATGTATGTGGAATGTACAGTCGGAAGCAAAACTTTGGCTACTGCATTCTTTGTCGCTGAGGTTCAAGGTAACTATAATGGCATACTAGGCCGTGATTGGCTTCATGCAAATCAGTGCGTGCCATCCACTATGCACCAGTTTTTGATTCAGTGGGTTGATGATGAAGTGGAAGTCATTCATGCGGATAACTCGGCCTGTGTTGTTTTGGCCGATGCATCGGTGGATTGGCAACATCCCAATGCTACTTGCTTGACGGGACGTGACTTATCAGAGTTTGATTTTCTCAGCGCGGCCAAGAATGGTTTTGTGCCCGTCTCTCTAAAGCCGACTAAATGCAATCGGCTCCAAGGTATGATATGTTTAAATGGATCCTAATTCCAAGTGGTTACAAAAGCGTCTTGTAAGGTATTGGTCCAGTGAGAACGATATATATGAGTCTATAGAGGAGTTAGATGACATGGATAAACTAGGACAAGGTTTTACATCGGCTGATCCATTAGAAGAGATAGATATTGGAGATGGTTCATTCACTCGGCCGACGTTTGTAAACAAAAATTTGAGAGACGATTGTAAATCTAAGTTAATCGAGCTATTGAAAGAATATGTTTTTTGCTTTGCATGGGAATATCATGAGATGCCAGGTTTAAGCCAAGAGCTAGTGGAACATCGGTTACCTATAAAGGCTAGTTTCAGACCTTATAAACAGTCGGCCAGAAAATTTAATCCAAAAACATATGACCGGATCAAGGAAGAGATCGGTCGTTTGCTTGAAGCTAATTTCATTCGACCTTGCAGATATGCCGAGTGGATTTCTAACATTGTCCCGGTGGAGAAGAAGGGATCTGGCAAGTTAAGGGTGTGCATTGACTTCAGATATTTGAATAGGGCTACACCCAAAGATGACTATCCATGCCAATAGCCGATATGCTTATTAATGATGCTTCTAGACATAAGGTTATTAGCTTTCTAGATGGTAATGCCGGATACAATCAAATTTTTATGGCCGAAGAGGACATGTACAAAACGGCTTTCCGATGTCCTGGTTTCCTTGGTTTATTCGAGTGGACAGTAATGACATTCGGATTAAAAAATGCTGGAGCCACGTATCAAAGGGCTATGAATTTAATTTTTCATGATTTACTCGGTGTCATACTTGAAGTTTATATTGATGATATTGTTGTCAAATCGGATGCTTTTGAATCTCACTTGGCCAATTTGTGTTTAGCTTTTGAAAGAATGAAGAAGTATGGACTGGAGATGAATCCTTTAAAGTGTGCATTCGGCGTATCAGCTGGCAAGTTTTTGGGTTTCATTATTCATGAAGATGGCATAGAGATTGATCCCAAAAAGATAGAGGCCATACAGAAAGTGGAGGCTCCAACATGCAAGAGAGATATGCAGAAGTTCCTTGGCAAGGTCAATTATTTGAGAAGGTTCATAGCTAATCTGTCAGGGAAAGTTGATGCATTTACTCCTATCCTTCGGTTGAAGAATGATGCTGATTTCACTTGGGGGCAAAACAACAAGAAGCATTTGATGTGGTCAAGAATTATTTGTGCACTCCCCCAGTGATGAAAGCACCCAAACATAGATAACCCTTCAGGCTTTACATTGCAGCAGAGGAAGGAGTTATTGGTGCTGTTTTGACTCAAGAAACCGAGGGAAAAGAGCATGCTATTACATATTTGAGCAGAAGCTTATTGGACGCCGAGACAAGGTATACATTTATTGAGAAACTATGTCTATGCTTATATTATGCTTGCACAAAGCTGAGACATTATTTAGTGCCGAGTGCTTGTGTAGTAGCTTGTCAAACCGATGTCATTAAATACGTGTTGCATAGGCCAATTCTTAGTGGTAGAATCGGCAAGTGGGATTATGCTTTGATTGAATATGATTTGGCTTATGAATCTCTAAAATCCATGAAAGGCCAAATTTTTGCTAATTTCATTGTTGAACATCGGATTAATGACAAGCATGATGTTGATATAAACCTTGTTTCATTAGTACCATGGAGATTATACTTTGATGGTTCAGTTTGTAGAAATGGCCAAGGTGTTGGTATTGTTTATCATGGTGCTGTTTTTGAAGCCTCATGCTGCTTAGAATATTTTTGCACAAACAATCAAGCCAAATATGAAGCATTGTTATTCGGCCTAGAGATGTTACTTTCTATAGGTGTTACACATATTGAGGCTTATGGTGATTCATTACTAGTGGTGTAGCAAATATCCAAAGTCTTTTAGTGTTTGGATGAATCACTTAATGTTTATCTTGATAAATGTCTAGATATAATTTCTACTTTGGATTGTTTTAGCATTGCACATATATCTAGACATGACAATTGGAAAGCGAATGAGTTGGCACAGCAAGCATCTGGATATCATGTTGATCATGGCATGTTTCATATTTCTCAAATTTGATGTCTTGTCTTACCAGTATAAAAGAGGCCGAACCAGAACCCACTGATTCGGTCATTAACAAAAAAATCTAGTGTAGATGACAATTCCGACTGGAGGAAGCCCATTGTTGCTTACTTGCGCAATCCGAGTGAAAGGGTGGACAGGGCTGTTCAGCGTATGGCTTTCAAGTATACAATGAGAGATGATGGTCTTTATCGCCGAACATTCGATGATGTTCTTCTAAAGTGTTTGGACGAGGACTAGGCAAGAGTTGCTATGGGAGAAGTACATGAAGGTATTTGTGGCACTCACCAGTCGGCTCCCAAGATGAAATGGTTATTGCGACGTGCTAGGTTTTATTGGCCGACTATGATTAATGACTGTTTCAGATATTATAAAGGGTGTGAAGCTTGTCAAAAGTTTGGTGATATTCAATTGGCTCCTGCTGCTATGTTACATCCTATTATCAAATCGTGGCCTTTCAGAGGTTGGGGTTTAGACTTCATTGGACAAATCCATCCGTCTTCCTCAAAAGGGCATCGGTTCGTATTAGTGGCAACTGATTATTTCACTAAATGGTCTGAAGCAGTACCTCTCAAGAACATGACGCATACGGAGGTAATTCAATTCATAACCGAGCACATCATTCATAGATTCAGTATTCCTCAAATGTTAACTACAGATCAAGGTTCATCTTTTATGTCACACCAAGTCAGAGAGTTTGCTGAATCTTATAATATAAAGTTGCTCAATTCCTCTCCGTAGTATGCCCAAGCTAATGGACAAGCCGAGTCTAGCAACAAAATTTTAATCAAGCTCATCAAGAAGAAGATTGAGGATAATCCAAGGAGATGGCATGAGTTGTTGTCTGAAGCTTTGTGAGCACATAGAATTTCAAGGCATTGTGCTACAAAGGTGACTCCATATGAGCTAGTATATGGTCAAGAGGTTGTTTTACCAGTGGAGGTAAATTTGAATGCTTTGAGAATAGCCAAACAAAATGATTTATTGGCAGTAGACTTTTATAACTTGATGATGGACAATATTGATGAGGTTGCCGATAAATGTTTGGCTGCTTTGAAGGCCATAGAGAGAGACAAGTTGAGGGTGGCAAGAGCTTACAATAAGAAAGTCAAGTTGAAGAATTTTCAAGTTGGTGATCTCGTCTGGAAAGTGATTCTACCGATTGGTTCAAGATATAGGAAATTCGGGAAGTGGTCTCCGAGTTAGGAAGGTCCTTTTAGGATTACAAGAATAGTTCCCGGAAACTCATATTTGGTGGAATCCATACAAGGGACGGTGTTACCTAGAGCTCTCAATGGCAAATACTTGAAGAAATACCACCCGAGTGTGTGGCAAGAAGCCTAAGTAGGCCATGGCCGATATACGATTATCGCCCTTACCACAAACATGGCCGATACATAATTATCGCCCTGAGAAAAATAAATGGCCGATGGAGTATTGACATCGTCCTTAAAATGAACACCATGCATATTATTTTTCGGCGTGCAAGCTTTGCCGAAAAATAGGGGGGGGCATGTGTTGACACCTAATTTTGGCAAGATAAAGAGTGAAAGGGTTTTCAGCATGAGAAAGTTTCACGTCGCCGAGCGGAACAACTTTGATGTTTAGGCTATCGCCATTTGACCTCATCTCAGTGGTCGAAATTGTACTCCGAGTGAAAAAATTTAGTGTTCTGAGTGCTTTTCGGCCTATTATGCCCTCAATATAACCTCAGATGAAGGAGCCCTCTAAAGGAATTGTCTTCGTCTCATCGAGACGATCGATTTTCATATATAAATCATCTCAATCTGAGTTCGTATGAAAAGTTACAGTCAATATAGTGCGGACTAGCTTGGAATCAAAATATTACGCTGGACATCAGACACATGTTGATGGGTGTCTGGTACAATGCGTGAGCAATTAGCCATTGAAGCTAACCTCAGATCTAAAAGTGTTCAACATGAAAGTTTTTCGTCTCGTCAAGCCGATCGATTTTCATATATAAATTGTCTCGATCCTAGTTAGTATGCGACCTGGGGAGGCAAGACAAGATCAGGCTGTGTTTTCAGTCGGAAATCCGAGTAAAAAAGCTTACCATCCGAGTGAAAATTTACCGGTCAAGTGAAAGTTTGCTGACCGGGTGAACTTATTATTATCCGACTGAAAATATAGTCATCCGAGTGAAATTGTCCTCTAGGTGAAAATATTTCGAGTGAAAAGATTACCATCGGAACGAAAACTTGCCGATCGAGTAAGATATTGCTTTCCGAGTGGAAATATAGTCATCCGAGTGGAAATATGGTCACCCGAGTGAAAGATTGTCTTCCGAGTGAAAAAGTCCAGTCGGACGGTCCGAGTGAAAGTCTGTAATGTCTGAGTGGATGAGCTCGAATCTGAGTAAAACTGAACATTTGCCCGAAAGTTTATCAAGATGACCTCGGATGAAGAAGTGTTCAATACAGAAGTTATGTGTATCATCAAGACGGTAAACTTTGGTTTTGGAGTCATCATCATAAGAGATAGTATATGGCCTGCAAATTCACTGTGAGACTCGGATAATCCAGTCTACTACAAGACCGAGTCCGACTGGAAGGTAAAGATAACCTCGAGAAGTATTCAAGATGGCCTTATTTGAAGAAGTGATCAACATGAGAGTTGTTCGTATCATCGAGGCACACAAGTTTGATATTTGGGCCGTCTTGATCGGAGATTATATGCAAGCTCAACGTCCCATGCAAGAAGGAAGACAGAAGTTGGGCCAGATTCATACTGAATCCGAGTTGGAATAGAGCTAGGACTCTAGGACGTGAATTGATGTAATTTCCGGTAAGGAAAGCCTAGATAAATCCTTTACTTGTACGAGAAGTCCAGCCGCCTCTTATATATATTGGGGGTGATGGCCGATTAAACAACACACAATCGAACAAATCAATATACTACTTTTTCAGTCTACGTTTTATCTCTCCACCGTTTTCTCTCTCATTCTTCGCTGTTCTTCGTGTTTGAGAGCTGCGAGTCTCGAGGCTCTAGGGGCGAGCAAATCGACCTAGGGCAGCCCAAAGCCGCCGCACTCCCTGACGGGGTCCCTCCCAGGGTGTGGGGTTTTCGGGTCTGCAAAAGCGCTCGTCGACTATCTTGCGTATCGCGCTGTCGGTCGGGTCTCCTTCGACATGAGCTGCAGTGCATCACCCCCGGCGTCGAGGGTACACGTGACATGTTCGTGTGTCAACAACATTGGCGTCGTGTAACCTTTGCAGTCTTGCATTCCAAACTTCTTTAGGCAGTCTTTGAGGTATTTCTCTTGAGATATGAAGATGTCGTTGCTTTGCTGCCGTATTTGAAGACCAAGGAAGAACTTTAGCTCACCCATCATGGACATCTGATATTGCTCTTGCATCATGTGTCCAAACTCATCACTGTATTTTTGATTAGTGCAGCCGAATATAATGTCATCCACATATATTTTGCATACAAACAGTTCACCATCATATGTCTTCGTGAAGAGTGTGGGATCCAGGGAACCAGGTTTGAAGCCTTTGCTCTTCAGGAAGTCTTTGAGTGTGTCATACCAAGCATGAGTGGCTTGTTTGAGGCCATACAATGCCTTATTGAGCTTGTATACCATATCGGGGTGTTTTGGATCTTCAAAGCCAGGCGGTTGTGCAACATACACTTCTTCTTCAATCTTTCCATTGAGAAAGGCACTCTTCACATCCATTTGATACAGAAGGATGTTATGATGATTTGCGTAGGCTAGCAGTATGAGAATGGCTTCAAGCCTAGCCACGGGAGCAAATGTTTCATCGAAGTCAATCCCTTCAACTTGAGTGTATCCTTGAGCAACGAGACGAGCCTTGTTTCTGACAACTTGACCATGCTCATCTTGCTTGTTGCGATATATCCATTTAGTGCCTATGATATTGTGTTTACGAGGATCAGGACGTTTGACCAGTTCCCACACATTGTTCAGCTCGAACTGTTGAATCTCTTCTTGCATAGCTTGAATCCATTCAGGTTCCATGAAGGCTTCAACAACTTTCTTGGGTTCAGATATTGAGACAAATGCAAAGTGCCCACAGAACTTTGCTATCTGTGTTGCTCTTGAACGAGTGAGTGGACCAGGTGCATTGATGCTATCAATTATCTTCTCAATTTGTACTTCATTTGCAACACGAGGATGAACTGGACGAAGATTTTGCCCTTGCTAATCATTATCATCATTAGGAGGATTGTCTTCAGGTTAAGCATTGTCTTCAGGTTGATTAGGTGCAGAAATGATAAGTTCCTCTTCAGCCTGAGCTTCAGACGGTATGATTTCTCCGGTTCCCATAAGCTTGATGGATTCACTAGGTGGAATTTCATCTAGCATATTTGGCAGGTGCTCTCTTTGCGAGCCGTTAGTCTCATCGAACCGCACATCCATAGTTTCAACCACTTTATAGTGAAAGAGGTTGAAGACTCAGTAGGAGTGTGAATACTTTCCATAACCAAGCATAAAACCTTCATGTGCTTTCGGTGCAAATTTTGAAGTGTGATGTGGATCCTTGATCCAGCACCTAGCACCAAATACTCTGAAGTAACTGACATTTGGCTTCTTACTAGTAAGGAGTTCATAGGATGTCTTCTTCAGAAGCTTGTGAAGATAAACACGGTTGATGACATGGCATGCAGTATCAATAGCTTCAGGCCAGAACTTTCTTGGAGTCTTGTATTCATCAAGCATCGTTCGAGCCATCTCAATGAGTGTTCTATTCTTGTGCTCCACGATGCCATTCTGTTGCGGCGTGTACGGAGCTGAGAATTCATGAGTGATGCCCAATGTATCAAGATAAGTGTCGAGGCTGGTGTTCTTGAATTCTGTGCCGTTGTCACTTCTGATGTGCTTGATCTTGACGCCATAGTTGTTCATGGCACGGTTGGCGAAGCGTCTGAAGACATCCTGCACTTCAGTCTTGTAGAGGATTATGTGCACCCATGTATATCTTGAATAATCATCAACAATGACGAAGCCATGGAGACAAGCAGTAGTAGTTAGAGTAGAGTAGTGAGTAGGGCCGAAAAGGTCCGTGTGTAGAAGTTAGAAGGGTTGAGTTGTTGTCATGATTGTCTTCGAGGGATGCTTGGCCCTCGTCATCTTTCCAGCTTCGCAGGCACCGCATAAGTGATCCTTCTTGAACATGACGCCCTCGATGCCTATGACGTGCTTCTTCTTTGCGAGAGTATGCAAGTTCCTCATGCCAGCATGCCCTACCTCCGATGCCAGAGCCAACACTCTAAAGCTTTTGCAAGAAGACATACGGCAAGTTGTGGTCCTGCTGAGAAATCTACCATTTACAAATCATCTTTGTGATACCCTTGCTTTTACCAGTGTCAGCAAATGTGATGTGACTCTTGTCAGGTGGACGTAAGGTTGAGTCCATGAGAAGACTTCGTTCGCCAGTCATGTGGTTAGTGCATCCACTATCAACAATCCATTCTGAAGCAGCTGGTGCCATACCCTACAGTGCAGTTAGGGGGATAGGCTTCACGAAGAGCATTGTGAAGCATAAACATTTGACGAGCAAGCGGATTATGAAAGCTTAGATCGAGGTTAGGACTGATAGGATGAATAGCAAGCGACTCAGGAACGAAATACATAATAAGACCATTTGGGCATTTTATCTTGCGCCCCACAAGATGTTTTAGGTCCCCAACAATAGCTTCAGATGCCTTTGATTTCCGGCTGGGGACCTTTCCCTGCAAAAGAGAGTTAAGTTTTCTTAACCACCCACATCTTCAGGGGTGGCTTCAAAGCAATGAGTCTAAGTGCAGCATCTGAGAACTTTGTCTTTGGAGCCCTAGCAAATAGTCTTGCTGGAGGTGAACAATACTCATAAGAATAAGCAAAGTAGTTCTTGGTCTTATGAACATGGTGGTTTGATGAAACACGCTCATATTCATAGGCCTGAGTATGATTTCCCTGCAAAACATTTGTGTTAGGGTGACTCTGGTGAGTCCTCTGTCTGTATGAAGCCTTTGGACCATATGAAGCCTTCGGTCTAGGGTTTGTCTTCTTTCCTTGTGGTGTCATGACGACATTCACAAGAAGATTCTCCAGACGCCTTTTGGGCACCCAGATTTTCTTCATAGGTGGCCCATTCCTGCAGTTAGTACCAATATACCTGGCAACACTTCACCATTCTGATTCCTAAACAATTTATAGTTTGCATCAAAGGATTCATCAATGATAATAGGGTTAGCACAAGTGAAGCCAGATAGGGTGGATGGATCCACTGAAGGTTCCTTTGCAGCAACCCATGTGGTTTTGGGGTACTGCTCAGGCTTCCAATAAGAACCATCAACATTCATTTTCCTCTCGAACCCAACACCCTCTTTCCTAGGGTTTCGGTTCAAAATCTTCCTTTTGAGGACATCACATAGTGTCCAATGCCCTTTGAGACTTTTGTACATCCCTGTCTCAAGCAATGTATTCAACCTAGCATTTTCATCAGCAATAGCAGTGGTATCCTCAGCAGAGGGGTTAGTTACCACATCAACAATTGAAGATATTGCAACAGTAGCAGCAGTAGAACATTCAGCAACAGAAGTAGCGTTATCACGCTCAAGGCATTTTAGACATGGTGGTTCAAATCCTTCCTGAGCGGGACTGATCTGTGATATCCCACAAGTATAGGGGATCGCAACAGTTTTCGATAAGTAAGAGTGTCGAACCCAACGAGGAGCTAAAGGTAGAACAAATATTCCCTCAAATTCTATCGACCACCGATACAACTCTACGCACGCTTGACGTTCGCTTTACCTAGAACAAGTATGCAACTAGAAGTACTTTTTAGGTGTTGTTGGATAGGTTTGCAAGATAATAAAGAATACGTAAATAAAAAGTAGGGGCTGTTTAGATAAAGAAACAATAAAGTAAATATAGCGAGTGTGGAAAAGTGGTGGTAGGAGTTGCGAAATTGCCCCTAAGCAATTGACTACTTTACTAGACCGATAGCAAGTATTATGTGGGAGAGGCCACTGCTAGCATGTCATCCCTGACTTGGAATTCTATGCACTTATGATTGGAACTATTAGCAAGCATCCGAAACTACTAACATTCATTAAGTTAAAACCCAACCATAGCATTAAGATATATTGGTCCCCCTTCAATCCCGTATGCATCAATTTCTATGCTAGGTTGAAGCTTCTGTCACTCCTGCCCTCCAATACATAGTCCTATCAACATACAACTAACCCTATGGTGTGATCCACGCGCGCGCTCATATGATGGGCACCAAACGACAACAACATAACCACAAGCAAATTAAATAAATCATAGCAATTCATCAACCACCGATAGGACAACGAAAATCTACTCAGACATCATAGGATGGCAACACATCATTGGATAATAATATGAAGCATAAAGCGCCATGTTCAAGTAGGGGGTACAGCGGGTTGCGGGAGAGTGGACCGCTGTAGATAGAGGGGGGAAGGTGATGGAGATGTTGGTGAAGATGGCGGAGGTGTTGGTGAAGATCGCGGTGATGATGATGATGGCCACGGCGGCGTTCCGGCGCCACCGGAGGAGAGGGGGAGAGGGGCCCCCTTCTTCCTCTTCTTCCTTGACCTCCTCCCTAGATGGGAGAAGGGTTTCCCCTCTGGTCCTTGGCCTCCATGGCATGGGAGGGGCGAGAGACCCTCCGAGATTGGATCTATCTCTCTGTTTCTCTCTGGTTCTGCGTTCTCTTCTGGCTCTGTTTCACTGTTTCGTATATATATGGAGATCCGTAACTCCGATTGGCCTGAAACCTTCGCCGTGATTTTTTTCTGAATATTAGCTTTCTTGCGGCAAAAGAAGAGCGTCAACCGCCTTACGGTGGGCTCACGAGGGTAGGGGCGCGCCCCCTGCCTCGTGACCACCTCGGGCACTGGTTCGTGTTGATTTTCCTTCCGAATTTTCCATATTTTCCAAAAATAAGCTCTGTCCGTTTTTATCCCGTTTGGACTCCGTTTGATATGGATATTCTGCGAAACCAAAAGCATGCAACAGACAGGAACTGGCACTGGGCACTGGATCAATATGTTAGTCCCAAAAATAATATAAAAAGTTGCCAAAAAGTATATGAAAGTTGAATAATATTGGCATGGAACAATCAAAAATTATAGATACGACGGAGATGTATCAGCATCCCCAAGCTTAATTCCTGCTCATCCTCGAGTAGGTAAATGATAAAAAAGATAATTTTTGATGTGGAATGCTACCTAGCATAATCTTGATCATATGTCTAATCATGGCATGAATATTAAGACACGAGTGATTCAAAGCAATAGTCTATCATTTGACATAAAAATAATAATACTTCAAGCCTACTAATAAAGCAATCATGTCTTTTCAAAATAACATGGCCAAAGAAAGTTATCCCTACAAAATCATATAGTCTGGTTATGCTCCATCTTCACCACACAAAATATTCACATCATGCACAACCCTGATGACAAGCCAAGCAATTGTTTCATACTTTTGACGTTCTCAAACCTTTTCAACTTTCACGCAATACATGAGCATGAGCCATGGACATAGCACTATAGGTGGAATAGAATATGATGGTGGAGAAGACAAAAAGGAGAAGATAGTCTCACATCAACTAGGCGTATCAACGGGCTATGGAGATGCCCATCAATAGATATCAATGTGAGTGAGTAGGGATTGCCATGCAACGGATGCACTAGAGATATAAGTGTATGAAAGCTCTAACTGAAACTAAGTGGGTGTGCATCCAACTTGCTTGCTCATGAAGACCTCGGGCATTTGAGGAAGCCCATCATCGGAATATACAAGCCAAGTTCTATAATGAAAATTCCCACTAGTATATGAAAGTGATAACTCAAGAGACTCTCTATATGAAGAACATGGTGCTACTTTGAAGCACAAGTGTGGAAAAAGGATAGTAGCACTGCCCCTTCTCTCTTTTTCTCTCATTTTTTTGTTTTTTATTTTTATTTTTTATTTTTTTGGTGGGCTTCTTTGGCCTCTTTTTTTTATTTGGGCTTCTTTGTCCTCTTTTATTTTTATTTGGGCTTCTTTGGCCTCTTTTATTTTTTTTAAAGTCCGGAGTCTCATCCGGACTTATGGGGGAATCATAGTCTCCATCATCATTTCATCACTAGGGCAATGCTCTAATAACGATGATCATCACACTTTTATTTACTTACAACTCGATATCTAGAACAAAGATATGACTCTATATGAATGCCTCCGGCGGTGTACCGGGATGTGCAATGATCTAGCGTAGCAATGACATCAAAAAACGGACAAGCCATGAAAACATCATGCTAGCTATCTTACGGTCATGCAAAGCAATATGACAATGAATGCTCAAGTCATGTATATGATGGTGATGGAAGTTGCATGGCAATATATCTCGGAATGGCTATGGAAATGCCATAATAGGTAGGTATGGTGGCTGTTTTAAGGAAGGTATATGGTGGGTTTATGGTACCGGCGAAAGTTGCGCGGTACTAGAGAGGCTAGCAATGGTGGAAGGGTGAGAGTGCGTATAATCCATGGACTCAACATTAGTCATAAAGAACTCACATACTTATTACAAAAATCTATTAGTCATCGAAACAAAGTACTACGCGCATGCTCCTAGGGGGATAGATTGGTAGGAAAAGACCATCGCTCATCCCCGACCACCACTCATAAGGAAGACAATCAATACATAAATCATGATCCGACTTCGTTACATAACGGTTCACCATACGTGCATGCTATGGGAATCACAAACCTCAACACAAGTATTTCTACAATCCACAACTACCCACTAGCATGACTCTAATATCACCATCTTTATATTGCAAAACTATTGCAAGGAATCAAACATATCATATTCAGTGATCTACAAGTTTTATGTAGGATTTTATGACTAACCATGTGAATGACCAGTTCCTGTCATCTCTCTAAATAGATATAAGTGAAGCAAGAGATTTTAATTCTTTCTACAAAAGATATGCCCACGCTCTAACAAGTATAAGTGACGCAAAAGAGCATTCTACAAATGGCGGTTGTCTAAGTGAAGAGAAACAGGCAATCCAAACTTCAAATGATATAAGTGAAGCACATGAAGCATTCTATAAAGCCATACTCAAAGAATATAAGTGAAGTGCAAAGAGCATTCTATAAATCAACCAAGGACTATCTCATACCAGCGTGGTGCAAAAAAAAATGAAAACCTAAATGCAAAAGACGCTCCAAGATTGCACATATCGCATGAACGAAACGAATCTGAAAACATACCGATATTTGTTGAAGAAAGAGGGGATGCCTCCCCAGCATCCCCAAGCTTAGGCGCTTGAGTCTCCTTGAATATTTACTTGGGGTGCCTCGGGCATCCCCAAGCTTGAGCTCTTGCCTCTCTTCCTTCTTCTCACATCGAGACCTTCTCAATCATCGAACACTTCATCCACACAAAACTTCAACAGAAAACTCGGTAAGATCCGTTAGTATAATAAAGCAAATCACTACTCTAAGTACTGTTGCAAACCAATTCATATTTTTCTTTTGCATTGCTTCTACTGTAATATAACTCTTTCATGGCTCAATCCACTGATATAAATTGATAGTTTCATCAAAACAAGCAAACTATGCATCAAAAACAGAATCTGTCTAAAACAGAACAGTCTGTAGCAATCTGAACATTCACCATACTTCTAATACTTGAAAAATTCTACCAAAATTAGAAAAATAAAAAAATTTGTATAGTAAGACAGTGCAAAAAGAATCAGAACCATTCGACGTTCCAGCTAAAAATGTAAAATCACGCACTACAGCCAAAGTTTCTGTCCTGCACCGTACAAACCATCAAGCAAATGTAAACATCCTAAAGGCAAACCTTGGCACATTATTTTTATAATACAATGGAATTGTAGAAGGAGAAAATTATTTTTATTGAAAAGTTTCTGTAATCAGGATTCACAAAATTTCGTGAGCATGAACAAAGTTCAAGGAGCTCTCCCACTTCAACAATGCTTGTCTTTCTCACTTTCGCTTTCCTTTTTGAAAAAGTTTTGGGTTCCCCTCTTTATTTTTGTTGTTTTTAAACTATATAAAAGCACTCAACAGAAATAAATGACTCTCTAAAACTTCCGGGTTGTCTCCCTGGCAGCGCTTTCTTTAAAGCCATTAAGCTAGGCATGTAGTGCTCGAGTAGTGAATCCACCCGGATCCCAAGGTATATCAAAGCCAATTTTAATTAACAATGATTTGTAATTTAGTAGTGAGCACAAAGCAACATATATCAAGCAATGACGAAGTCTAACTCTCTTCCTATGCATCGGCATGTCATAAAAGAACAATTCATGCACACCTAGTAAAGGCCAATGCATAGTATAAATAGTTTCTTGCAATTTTATCATGTTGGAAACATAGAGAGGTGGAGATATAGTTCCTCTCTCATAATAATTGCAAGTAGGAGCAGCAAGCACATGCATATTATATTCATCAAAATCATCATGTGCAACGGTAAAAGGCAACCCATCAATATAATCCTTAATAAGTGCAAACTTCTCCGATATAGTGTAGTTTGGAGAATTCAAAAAGATAATAGGACTGTCATGTGTGGGTGCAATAGCAACAATTTCATGTTTAACATAAGGAACTATAGCAAGTTCATCTCCATAAGCATAATTCATATTGGCATCTTGGCCACAAGCATAGCAAGCATCATCAAAAAGGGATATTTCAATAGAATCATAGGGATCATAACAGTCATCATAGCAATCATCCTTCGGTAAGCACGAAGGGGAATTAAACAATGTATGAGTTGAAGAGTTACTCTCATTAGAAGGTGGGCACGGGTGATCAATCCACTCTTCCTCCTTTTTTTTCTTCGCTCTCCTCCTCATCTTTTTCATCCAATGAGCTCACAGTGTCATCAACTTCTTCTTCCATAGATTCCTGCAAAATATTAGTCTCTTCTAGGACAACGGAGACTTTCTTAATAAGTGCAATAATTTCATAATTTTATTCATAATTCTCATAGCAATATTTGAGGATAGCTAAATTTTCAGATCTATAACAAGCATCATCAATATCATCAAACTTTTTAAACATAGATTCAATTTCATAAGCACCCATAAAAGCAAAAAATTCTTCTATTTGTTCCACATCATAGTAATCATATATACCTCTAGCATAAGAAGCCAAGGTTTCATTATCATTAAATTTGCATGAAAAGGGGAGGTGTGGAGAATTCATCCTAGAGCAACAAGTATAATCATATTCCGAGCATAGTTGTCTAGCATACCACTTCCATATATAAATTTGATCCCATAATAGTTTCCCTTTTTGTGTCAAGCGGTAATCCCTAAAGTATTCACGTTGATCCAAGGTTACTCCCATTACATAATTGAACGGGGTTTTCTCAGGATTATTAAAATAGTACATAATATCTTTCACATAACCAGCATCGAGGGTTTTAGGAGGTTCCCCATCTCCATGAGAAGAAAGTACACCTAATTTTTTTGGTATTTCGTGTTCCATATCCATAACTAAAGATAAAGAACAACTAAGAACAACAAATAAAAATTACTTAGTGATAAAGCAAACAAGCACACACGAGAATATTCACCCCACGCTATTGCTCCCCGGCAATGGCGCCAGAAAAA